>NW_026644956.1:0-49176 GCF_030020395.1 Manis pentadactyla | reverse complement strand
CAGAGAAAACAAACAAATACAGGGAATCCAGATTGGTAAAGAAGAAGTTAAACTGTCACAATTTGCAGATGACATGATATTGTACATAAGAACCCTAAAGACAACACTCGAAGACGACTAGGAACTAGTATCGGAATCCAGCAAAGTTGCAGGATACAGAATTAACACACAGAAATATGTAGCTTTCCTATACACTACCAGTGAACTAATAGAAAGAGAAATCAGGAAAACAATTCCATTCACAGTAGCATCAGAAAGAATGAAATACCTAGGAATAAACCTTACCAAGGAAGTGAAAGACCTATACCCTGAAAACTACCAGTCACACTTATGAGAAATTAAAGGGGACACTAACAAACGGAAACTCGTCCCATGCTCGTGGCTAGGAAGAATTAATATCGTCAAAATGGCCATCCTGCCCAAGGCAATATACAGATTTGATTCAATCCCTATCACATTACCAGCAACATTCTTCAACGAACTGGATCAAATAGTTCAAACATTCATAAGGAGACACAAAAGACCCGAATAGCCAAAGCGATACTGAGAAAGAAGAATAAAGCAGGGGGGATCTCACTCCCCAACTTCAAGCTCTAACTGCAAAGCCATAGTAATCAAGGCAATTTGATCCTGACACAAGAACAGAGCCACAGACCAGTGGAACAGATTAGAGACTCCAGACATTAACCCCAACATATATGGTCAAATGACAGGTGATCAAGGAGCCATGGACATACCATGGCGAAATGACAGTCTCTTCAACAGATGGCGCTGGCAAAACCGGACAGCTACATGTAGGAGAACGAAACTGGATAACGGTCTAACCCCATACACAAAAGTCAATTCAAAGTGGATCAAAGACCTGAATGTAAGTCAGGAAACCATAAAACTCTTGGGAAAAAAACGTAGGCAAAATCCTCTTAGACATAAACATGAGTGTCCTCTTCTTGAACATATCTCCCCGTGCAAGGAAAACAACAGCAATGATGAACAAGTGGGACTATATTAAGCTGAAAAGCTTCTGTGCAGCAAAAGACACCATCAATAGAACCAAAAGGTACCCTACAGTATGGGAGAATACATTTGTAAATGACAGATCCGATAAAGGCTGGACGTCCAAAATGTATAAAGAGTTCACCCTCGTCAACAAACAAAAAAACAAATAACCCATTTTTTAAAATGGGCAGAGGAACTCAACAGACAGTTCTCCAGAAGAGACATACAGACGGCCAACAGACACATGAAGAGATGCCCCACGTCGCTTGTCGTCAGAGAAATGCAAATTAAAACCACAGTGAGTTATCACCTCACACAAGTAAGGATCGCCATCGTCGGAAAGACAAACAACAACAAATATTGGCGAGGTTGGGAAGAAAGGGGAGCCCTCCTACGCTGCTGGCGGGAATGAAATTAGTCCAACCACCGTGGAGAGCAGTATGGAGGGTCCTCAAAAGGCTCAAAATAGACTTACCGTTTGACCCAGGAATTCCACTCCTAGGAACTTAGCCTAAGAACGCAGCACTCAAGATTGGAAAAGACAGACGCACCCCTATGTTTATCGCAGCACCATTTACAATAGCCAAGAATTGGAAGCAACCCAAGTGTCCATCAGTAGATGACCGGATAAAGAAGATGTGGTACATATACACAATGGAATATTACTCAGCCACAAGGAGAAAACAGATCCGACCATTTGCAACAACATGGATGGAGCTAGAGGATATTATGCTCAGCGAAATAAGCCAAGCGGAGAGAGAGAAATACCAAATGATTTCACCCATCTGTGGAGTATAAGAACAAGGCAAAAAACTGAAGGAACCAAACAGCAGCAGAATCACAGAACCCAAGAATGGACTAACAGGTACCAAAAGGGAAAGGGACTGGGGAGGATGGGTGGGTAAGGAGGGATTTGTGGGGGGGCGGGGGGGAGAAGAAAGGGGGTATTATGATTAGCATGCATAATGTGGGAGGTGGGAGAAAGGGGAGGGCTGCACAGCACAGAGACGGGCAGGCAGCGATTCGACAACCATTGTGCTGTGCTCATGGACAGTGACTGTAACGGGGTTGGTGGGGGACGACCTGGTCTAGGGGAGAGCCTAGTAAACATAATATTCTTAATGTAATTGTAGATTAATGATAACAAGAAAGAAAGAAAGAAGAAAGAAAGAAAGAAAGAAAGAAAGAAAGAAAGAAAGAAAGAAAGAAAGAAAGAAAGAAAGAAAGAAAGAAAGAAAGAAAAGGGGGAATTACTCCCTGATAGGATCAAAGTAACTGTAAATCAACGATTAATGCACGCCTTAAGTGTCCTTAATTTTGATCACTTAAAGGGTGTCAGATGATCAGCTATGGAAACACATTTCTCTGATAGTATTCCTTACTCTTCAAAGAAAGAAAAAAGCAGTTCCTGTGTGGTGATCTTCACAATGGTTTAAAGGTCATGTCAGAGTGTGGGCAAAGGGTTTGTTTGTGTTTATACAGAGGATCAAAGCCTAACTTGGCTACCCGGAAAACGAATTAAGATACGATACGAAGAAGAACTTCCAACATCAACGTTCTCTGGAAGAGTCACTCCAGAAGATGATTGATCGTCAAGAAACTTCAACAAAGATCCTGGCGCTGTTGCAGTTGTAGCTGCATTCATCCCACCGGTTCTGGGCCTTGCCATTGGAACGAAGAAGGAGATATCCAAGCTGGCCTGTGCATAAAGTAAAACAACAAATTTGACTGGATCCATATATACTGTTGCAACTCGAACACGAATTAGGGGAAGTGCAGGTTGCGGCACTCCAAAATCTTGCGACTCTACTGTTAAAAGAACATATGGAATGTGAGCAGTTCCCAGGAATGTGTTGTTTCAATTTGTCTGATTTTTTTCTCAAACTATTCAAATTCAGTTAGACAATGTCCCTCGTGTCACTGGTAAGTTTTCACAAATGCCTAGGGTGCCTAGCTGTGTTTTTTTTTTTTTTTTTTTTTTTTGGCTTCACTGGAGATGGCTGGTAATGGTAGGTCTGCTCTGGTTACGTAGCTGTATTCCTATTGTGTTAACGTGTGTATGCAACTTAATTAGTAGTTTAAAACCTATATACGTGCTTATGTTACTCTACAAGAAGATATGTCAAAGAAATCATCGATCTTCCCACGTTTTCCTCCCTCTGCTACTTCTAGAGCCTCGCCTCTTCCTTCCTAATTACAACCCTTCAGTAGAATTCGTGCCTCATAACGAAATTACCGAGTATCATAATTCTTCCGAGTGGTGAAGATACCTCAAGACAAATGCTGGGCATGAAGGCCACAGGGCATGGATCTGCAAAGAAGTAAAACGCTAACCTTTTCACACAATATTGCTCCTCTCTCACTTAACCAACTTTCCATTTCCCTGCATGGCCCTGGAAGATGACTGGTTAGCCAGAGACGGGTAAGACTCCTCAAGGGAGGGACAACCTAAGACAGGCACAGTCGCAGGGGGGCCATCAGGTGAGAAATTGGGGATCAACAGAGGTGAGGCTTAGAACCCCACGCCACCCCTGTTTAGAGAGAAATCTTCTGCATCCGTGGATGTTTTGTTGCCCCTGTCTAGCTTGGATTAATACTTAGTCTATAGGCACACACCTGATCATCTACATTTGCCCTCTTACAGCACTAAACGATGTTTTCTACCTTTCTCTTGCATCTACCTACCACGTCAGCATTTTATTAAAAATTAATAATAATAACAATAATAATAAGGGAGAAATGTGGAAATCACATACAAATCAAGTATAAAAATCAAACGAATATTCATATTTGACCTGACTGTTTATAGTTCGTAATGCGTGATCAAAACCGAAAGTTTCTGTGATGACTGCCCTTGCACTCTTCACCATGTAAGAATTCAACATCCATTCACGGTACAAACTCTCAACAAAAAAGGGCACGGAGGGCAAGTACCTCAACATAATGAAGGCCATATATGATAAACCCACAGCCAGCACTGTCCTGAAACGGCGAGAAGCTGAAAGATTTTTCCACTGAGACCGGGAAGAGGACAGGGATGCCCACCCACTCTCCCCACCGTTATCTAACATAGTACTGGAGGCCTTAGCCACGGCAGTCAGAGAAAACAAACAAATACAGGGAATCCAGATTGGTAAAGAAGAAGTTAAACTGTCACAATTTGCAGATGACATGATATTGTACATAAGAACCCTAAAGACAACACTCGAAGACGACTAGGAACTAGTATCGGAATCCAGCAAAGTTGCAGGATACAGAATTAACACACAGAAATATGTAGCTTTCCTATACACTACCAGTGAACTAATAGAAAGAGAAATCAGGAAAACAATTCCATTCACAGTAGCATCAGAAAGAATGAAATACCTAGGAATAAACCTTACCAAGGAAGTGAAAGACCTATACCCTGAAAACTACCAGTCACACTTATGAGAAATTAAAGGGGACACTAACAAACGGAAACTCGTCCCATGCTCGTGGCTAGGAAGAATTAATATCGTCAAAATGGCCATCCTGCCCAAGGCAATATACAGATTTGATTCAATCCCTATCACATTACCAGCAACATTCTTCAACGAACTGGATCAAATAGTTCAAACATTCATAAGGAGACACAAAAGACCCGAATAGCCAAAGCGATACTGAGAAAGAAGAATAAAGCAGGGGGGATCTCACTCCCCAACTTCAAGCTCTAACTGCAAAGCCATAGTAATCAAGGCCATTTGATCCTGACACAAGAACAGAGCCACAGACCAGTGGAACAGATTAGAGACTCCAGACATTAACCCCAACATATATGGTCAAATGACAGGTGATCAAGGAGCCATGGACATACCATGGCGAAATGACAGTCTCTTCAACAGATGGCGCTGGCAAAACCGGACAGCTACATGTAGGAGAACGAAACTGGATAACGGTCTAACCCCATACACAAAAGTCAATTCAAAGTGGATCAAAGACCTGAATGTAAGTCAGGAAACCATAAAACTCTTGGGAAAAAAACGTAGGCAAAATCCTCTTAGACATAAACATGAGTGTCCTCTTCTTGAACATATCTCCCCGTGCAAGGAAAACAACAGCAATGATGAACAAGTGGGACTATATTAAGCTGAAAAGCTTCTGTGCAGCAAAAGACACCATCAATAGAACCAAAAGGTACCCTACAGTATGGGAGAATACATTTGTAAATGACAGATCCGATAAAGGCTGGACGTCCAAAATGTATAAAGAGTTCACCCTCGTCAACAAACAAAAAAACAAATAACCCATTTTTTAAAATGGGCAGAGGAACTCAACAGACAGTTCTCCAGAAGAGACATACAGACGGCCAACAGACACATGAAGAGATGCCCCACGTCGCTTGTCGTCAGAGAAATGCAAATTAAAACCACAGTGAGTTATCACCTCACACAAGTAAGGATCGCCATCGTCGGAAAGACAAACAACAACAAATATTGGCGAGGTTGGGAAGAAAGGGGAGCCCTCCTACGCTGCTGGCGGGAATGAAATTAGTCCAACCACCGTGGAGAGCAGTATGGAGGGTCCTCAAAAGGCTCAAAATAGACTTACCGTTTGACCCAGGAATTCCACTCCTAGGAACTTAGCCTAAGAACGCAGCACTCAAGTTTGGAAAAGACAGACGCACCCCTATGTTTATCGCAGCACCATTTACAATAGCCAAGAATTGGAAGCAACCCAAGTGTCCATCAGTAGATGACCGGATAAAGAAGATGTGGTACATATACACAATGGAATATTACTCAGCCACAAGGAGAAAACAGATCCGACCATTTGCAACAACATGGATGGAGCTAGAGGATATTATGCTCAGCGAAATAAGCCAAGCGGAGAGAGAGAAATACCAAATGATTTCACCCATCTGTGGAGTATAAGAACAAGGCAAAAAACTGAAGGAACCAAACAGCAGCAGAATCACAGAACCCAAGAATGGACTAACAGGTACCAAAAGGGAAAGGGACTGGGGAGGATGGGTGGGTAGGGAGGGATTTGTGGGGGGGCGGGGGGGAGAAGAAAGGGGGTATTATGATTAGCATGCATAATGTGGGAGGTGGGAGAAAGGGGAGGGCTGCACAGCACAGAGACGGGCAGGCAGCGATTCGACAACCATTGTGCTGTGCTCATGGACAGTGACTGTAACGGGGTTGGTGGGGGACGACCTGGTCTAGGGGAGAGCCTAGTAAACATAATATTCTTAATGTAATTGTAGATTAATGATAACAAGAAAGAAAGAAAGAAGAAAGAAAGAAAGAAAGAAAGAAAGAAAGAAAGAAAGAAAGAAAGAAAGAAAGAAAGAAAGAAGAAAAGAAAGAAAGAAAGAAAGAAAAGGGGGAATTACTCCCTGATAGGATCAAAGTAACTGTAAATCAACGATTAATGCACGCCTTAAGTGTCCTTAATTTTGATCACTTAAAGGGTGTCAGATGATCAGCTATGGAAACACATTTCTCTGATAGTATTCCTTACTCTTCAAAGAAAGAAAAAAGCAGTTCCTGTGTGGTGATCTTCACAATGGTTTAAAGGTCATGTCAGAGTGTGGGCAAAGGGTTTGTTTGTGTTTATACAGAGGATCAAAGCCTAACTTGGCTACCCGGAAAACGAATTAAGATACGATACGAAGAAGAACTTCCAACATCAACGTTCTCTGGAAGAGTCACTCCAGAAGATGATTGATCGTCAAGAAACTTCAACAAAGATCCTGGCGCTGTTGCAGTTGTAGCTGCATTCATCCCACCGGTTCTGGGCCTTGCCATTGGAACGAAGAAGGAGATATCCAAGCTGGCCTGTGCATAAAGTAAAACAACAAATTTGACTGGATCCATATATACTGTTGCAACTCGAACACGAATTAGGGGAAGTGCAGGTTGCGGCACTCCAAAATCTTGCGACTCTACTGTTAAAAGAACATATGGAATGTGAGCAGTTCCCAGGAATGTGTTGTTTCAATTTGTCTGATTTTTTTCTCAAACTATTCAAATTCAGTTAGACAATGTCCCTCGTGTCACTGGTAAGTTTTCACAAATGCCTAGGGTGCCTAGCTGTGTTTTTTTTTTTTTTTTTTTTTTTTGGCTTCACTGGAGATGGCTGGTAATGGTAGGTCTGCTCTGGTTACGTAGCTGTATTCCTATTGTGTTAACGTGTGTATGCAACTTAATTAGTAGTTTAAAACCTATATACGTGCTTATGTTACTCTACAAGAAGATATGTCAAAGAAATCATCGATCTTCCCACGTTTTCCTCCCTCTGCTACTTCTAGAGCCTCGCCTCTTCCTTCCTAATTACAACCCTTCAGTAGAATTCGTGCCTCATAACGAAATTACCGAGTATCATAATTCTTCCGAGTGGTGAAGATACCTCAAGACAAATGCTGGGCATGAAGGCCACAGGGCATGGATCTGCAAAGAAGTAAAACGCTAACCTTTTCACACAATATTGCTCCTCTCTCACTTAACCAACTTTCCATTTCCCTGCATGGCCCTGGAAGATGACTGGTTAGCCAGAGACGGGTAAGACTCCTCAAGGGAGGGACAACCTAAGACAGGCACAGTCGCAGGGGGGCCATCAGGTGAGAAATTGGGGATCAACAGAGGTGAGGCTTAGAACCCCACGCCACCCCTGTTTAGAGAGAAATCTTCTGCATCCGTGGATGTTTTGTTGCCCCTGTCTAGCTTGGATTAATACTTAGTCTATAGGCACACACCTGATCATCTACATTTGCCCTCTTACAGCACTAAACGATGTTTTCTACCTTTCTCTTGCATCTACCTACCACGTCAGCATTTTATTAAAAATTAATAATAATAACAATAATAATAAGGGAGAAATGTGGAAATCACATACAAATCAAGTATAAAAATCAAACGAATATTCATATTTGACCTGACTGTTTATAGTTCGTAATGCGTGATCAAAACCGAAAGTTTCTGTGATGACTGCCCTTGCACTCTTCACCATGTAAGAATTCAACATCCATTCACGGTACAAACTCTCAACAAAAAAGGGCACGGAGGGCAAGTACCTCAACATAATGAAGGCCATATATGATAAACCCACAGCCAGCACTGTCCTGAAACGGCGAGAAGCTGAAAGATTTTTCCACTGAGACCGGGAAGAGGACAGGGATGCCCACCCACTCTCCCCACCGTTATCTAACATAGTACTGGAGGCCTTAGCCACGGCAGTCAGAGAAAACAAACAAATACAGGGAATCCAGATTGGTAAAGAAGAAGTTAAACTGTCACAACTTGCAGATGACATGATATTGTACATAAGAACCCTAAAGACAACACTCGAAGACGACTAGGAACTAGTATCGGAATCCAGCAAAGTTGCAGGATACAGAATTAACACACAGAAATATGTAGCTTTCCTATACACTACCAGTGAACTAATAGAAAGAGAAATCAGGAAAATAATTCCATTCACAGTAGCATCAGAAAGAATGAAATACCTAGGAATAAACCTTACCAAGGAAGTGAAAGACCTATACCCTGAAAACTACCAGTCACACTTATGAGAAATTAAAGGGGACACTAACAAACGGAAACTCGTCCCATGCTCGTGGCTAGGAAGAATTAATATCGTCAAAATGGCCATCCTGCCCAAGGCAATATACAGATTTGATTCAATCCCTATCACATTACCAGCAACATTCTTCAACGAACTGGATCAAATAGTTCAAACATTCATAAGGAGACACAAAAGACCCGAATAGCCAAAGCGATACTGAGAAAGAAGAATAAAGCAGGGGGGATCTCACTCCCCAACTTCAAGCTCTAACTGCAAAGCCATAGTAATCAAGGCCATTTGATCCTGACACAAGAACAGAGCCACAGACCAGTGGAACAGATTAGAGACTCCAGACATTAACCCCAACATATATGGTCAAATGACAGGTGATCAAGGAGCCATGGACATACCATGGCGAAATGACAGTCTCTTCAACAGATGGCGCTGGCAAAACCGGACAGCTACATGTAGGAGAACGAAACTGGATAACGGTCTAACCCCATACACAAAAGTCAATTCAAAGTGGATCAAAGACCTGAATGTAAGTCAGGAAACCATAAAACTCTTGGGAAAAAAACGTAGGCAAAATCCTCTTAGACATAAACATGAGTGTCCTCTTCTTGAACATATCTCCCCGTGCAAGGAAAACAACAGCAATGATGAACAAGTGGGACTATATTAAGCTGAAAAGCTTCTGTGCAGCAAAAGACACCATCAATAGAACCAAAAGGTACCCTACAGTATGGGAGAATACATTTGTAAATGACAGATCCGATAAAGGCTGGACGTCCAAAATGTATAAAGAGTTCACCCTCGTCAACAAACAAAAAAACAAATAACCCATTTTTTAAAATGGGCAGAGGAACTCAACAGACAGTTCTCCAGAAGAGACATACAGACGGCCAACAGACACATGAAGAGATGCCCCACGTCGCTTGTCGTCAGAGAAATGCAAATTAAAACCACAGTGAGTTATCACCTCACACAAGTAAGGATCGCCATCGTCGGAAAGACAAACAACAACAAATATTGGCGAGGTTGGGAAGAAAGGGGAGCCCTCCTACGCTGCTGGCGGGAATGAAATTAGTCCAACCACCGTGGAGAGCAGTATGGAGGGTCCTCAAAAGGCTCAAAATAGACTTACCGTTTGACCCAGGAATTCCACTCCTAGGAACTTAGCCTAAGAACGCAGCACTCAAGTTTGGAAAAGACAGACGCACCCCTATGTTTATCGCAGCACCATTTACAATAGCCAAGAATTGGAAGCAACCCAAGTGTCCATCAGTAGATGACCGGATAAAGAAGATGTGGTACATATACACAATGGAATATTACTCAGCCACAAGGAGAAAACAGATCCGACCATTTGCAACAACATGGATGGAGCTAGAGGATATTATGCTCAGCGAAATAAGCCAAGCGGAGAGAGAGAAATACCAAATGATTTCACCCATCTGTGGAGTATAAGAACAAGGCAAAAAACTGAAGGAACCAAACAGCAGCAGAATCACAGAACCCAAGAATGGACTAACAGGTACCAAAAGGGAAAGGGACTGGGGAGGATGGGTGGGTAGGGAGGGATTTGTGGGGGGGCGGGGGGGAGAAGAAAGGGGGTATTATGATTAGCATGCATAATGTGGGAGGTGGGAGAAAGGGGAGGGCTGCACAGCACAGAGACGGGCAGGCAGCGATTCGACAACCATTGTGCTGTGCTCATGGACAGTGACTGTAACGGGGTTGGTGGGGGACGACCTGGTCTAGGGGAGAGCCTAGTAAACATAATATTCTTAATGTAATTGTAGATTAATGATAACAAGAAAGAAAGAAAGAAGAAAGAAAGAAAGAAAGAAAGAAAGAAAGAAAGAAAGAAAGAAAGAAAGAAATAAAGAAAGAAAGAAATAAGAAAAGAAAGAAAGAAAGAAAGAAAAGGGGGAATTACTCCCTGATAGGATCAAAGTAACTGTAAATCAACGATTAATGCACGCCTTAAGTGTCCTTAATTTTGATCACTTAAAGGGTGTCAGATGATCAGCTATGGAAACACATTTCTCTGATAGTATTCCTTACTCTTCAAAGAAAGAAAAAAGCAGTTCCTGTGTGGTGATCTTCACAATGGTTTAAAGGTCATGTCAGAGTGTGGGCAAAGGGTTTGTTTGTGTTTATACAGAGGATCAAAGCCTAACTTGGCTACCCGGAAAACGAATTAAGATACGATACGAAGAAGAACTTCCAACATCAACGTTCTCTGGAAGAGTCACTCCAGAAGATGATTGATCGTCAAGAAACTTCAACAAAGATCCTGGCGCTGTTGCAGTTGTAGCTGCATTCATCCCACCGGTTCTGGGCCTTGCCATTGGAACGAAGAAGGAGATATCCAAGCTGGCCTGTGCATAAAGTAAAACAACAAATTTGACTGGATCCATATATACTGTTGCAACTCGAACACGAATTAGGGGAAGTGCAGGTTGCGGCACTCCAAAATCTTGCGACTCTACTGTTAAAAGAACATATGGAATGTGAGCAGTTCCCAGGAATGTGTTGTTTCAATTTGTCTGATTTTTTTCTCAAACTATTCAAATTCAGTTAGACAATGTCCCTCGTGTCACTGGTAAGTTTTCACAAATGCCTAGGGTGCCTAGCTGTGTTTTTTTTTTTTTTTTTTTTTTTGGCTTCACTGGAGATGGCTGGTAATGGTAGGTCTGCTCTGGTTACGTAGCTGTATTCCTATTGTGTTAACGTGTGTATGCAACTTAATTAGTAGTTTAAAACCTATATACGTGCTTATGTTACTCTACAAGAAGATATGTCAAAGAAATCATCGATCTTCCCACGTTTTCCTCCCTCTGCTACTTCTAGAGCCTCGCCTCTTCCTTCCTAATTACAACCCTTCAGTAGAATTCGTGCCTCATAACGAAATTACCGAGTATCATAATTCTTCCGAGTGGTGAAGATACCTCAAGACAAATGCTGGGCATGAAGGCCACAGGGCATGGATCTGCAAAGAAGTAAAACGCTAACCTTTTCACACAATATTGCTCCTCTCTCACTTAACCAACTTTCCATTTCCCTGCATGGCCCTGGAAGATGACTGGTTAGCCAGAGACGGGTAAGACTCCTCAAGGGAGGGACAACCTAAGACAGGCACAGTCGCAGGGGGGCCATCAGGTGAGAAATTGGGGATCAACAGAGGTGAGGCTTAGAACCCCACGCCACCCCTGTTTAGAGAGAAATCTTCTGCATCCGTGGATGTTTTGTTGCCCCTGTCTAGCTTGGATTAATACTTAGTCTATAGGCACACACCTGATCATCTACATTTGCCCTCTTACAGCACTAAACGATGTTTTCTACCTTTCTCTTGCATCTACCTACCACGTCAGCATTTTATTAAAAATTAATAATAATAACAATAATAATAAGGGAGAAATGTGGAAATCACATACAAATCAAGTATAAAAATCAAACGAATATTCATATTTGACCTGACTGTTTATAGTTCGTAATGCGTGATCAAAACCGAAAGTTTCTGTGATGACTGCCCTTGCACTCTTCACCATGTAAGAATTCAACATCCATTCACGGTACAAACTCTCAACAAAAAAGGGCACGGAGGGCAAGTACCTCAACATAATGAAGGCCATATATGATAAACCCACAGCCAGCACTGTCCTGAAACGGCGAGAAGCTGAAAGATTTTTCCACTGAGACCGGGAAGAGGACAGGGATGCCCACCCACTCTCCCCACCGTTATCTAACATAGTACTGGAGGCCTTAGCCACGGCAGTCAGAGAAAACAAACAAATACAGGGAATCCAGATTGGTAAAGAAGAAGTTAAACTGTCACAATTTGCAGATGACATGATATTGTACATAAGAACCCTAAAGACAACACTCGAAGACGACTAGGAACTAGTATCGGAATCCAGCAAAGTTGCAGGATACAGAATTAACACACAGAAATATGTAGCTTTCCTATACACTACCAGTGAACTAATAGAAAGAGAAATCAGGAAAACAATTCCATTCACAGTAGCATCAGAAAGAATGAAATACCTAGGAATAAACCTTACCAAGGAAGTGAAAGACCTATACCCTGAAAACTACCAGTCACACTTATGAGAAATTAAAGGGGACACTAACAAACGGAAACTCGTCCCATGCTCGTGGCTAGGAAGAATTAATATCGTCAAAATGGCCATCCTGCCCAAGGCAATATACAGATTTGATTCAATCCCTATCACATTACCAGCAACATTCTTCAACGAACTGGATCAAATAGTTCAAACATTCATAAGGAGACACAAAAGACCCGAATAGCCAAAGCGATACTGAGAAAGAAGAATAAAGCAGGGGGGATCTCACTCCCCAACTTCAAGCTCTAACTGCAAAGCCATAGTAATCAAGGCCATTTGATCCTGACACAAGAACAGAGCCACAGACCAGTGGAACAGATTAGAGACTCCAGACATTAACCCCAACATATATGGTCAAATGACAGGTGATCAAGGAGCCATGGACATACCATGGCGAAATGACAGTCTCTTCAACAGATGGCGCTGGCAAAACCGGACAGCTACATGTAGGAGAACGAAACTGGATAACGGTCTAACCCCATACACAAAAGTCAATTCAAAGTGGATCAAAGACCTGAATGTAAGTCAGGAAACCATAAAACTCTTGGGAAAAAAACGTAGGCAAAATCCTCTTAGACATAAACATGAGTGTCCTCTTCTTGAACATATCTCCCCGTGCAAGGAAAACAACAGCAATGATGAACAAGTGGGACTATATTAAGCTGAAAAGCTTCTGTGCAGCAAAAGACACCATCAATAGAACCAAAAGGTACCCTACAGTATGGGAGAATACATTTGTAAATGACAGATCCGATAAAGGCTGGACGTCCAAAATGTATAAAGAGTTCACCCTCGTCAACAAACAAAAAAACAAATAACCCATTTTTTAAAATGGGCAGAGGAACTCAACAGACAGTTCTCCAGAAGAGACATACAGACGGCCAACAGACACATGAAGAGATGCCCCACGTCGCTTGTCGTCAGAGAAATGCAAATTAAAACCACAGTGAGTTATCACCTCACACAAGTAAGGATCGCCATCGTCGGAAAGACAAACAACAACAAATATTGGCGAGGTTGGGAAGAAAGGGGAGCCCTCCTACGCTGCTGGCGGGAATGAAATTAGTCCAACCACCGTGGAGAGCAGTATGGAGGGTCCTCAAAAGGCTCAAAATAGACTTACCGTTTGACCCAGGAATTCCACTCCTAGGAACTTAGCCTAAGAACGCAGCACTCAAGTTTGGAAAAGACAGACGCACCCCTATGTTTATCGCAGCACCATTTACAATAGCCAAGAATTGGAAGCAACCCAAGTGTCCATCAGTAGATGACCGGATAAAGAAGATGTGGTACATATACACAATGGAATATTACTCAGCCACAAGGAGAAAACAGATCCGACCATTTGCAACAACATGGATGGAGCTAGAGGATATTATGCTCAGCGAAATAAGCCAAGCGGAGAGAGAGAAATACCAAATGATTTCACCCATCTGTGGAGTATAAGAACAAGGCAAAAAACTGAAGGAACCAAACAGCAGCAGAATCACAGAACCCAAGAATGGACTAACAGGTACCAAAAGGGAAAGGGACTGGGGAGGATGGGTGGGTAGGGAGGGATTTGTGGGGGGGCGGGGGGGAGAAGAAAGGGGGTATTATGATTAGCATGCATAATGTGGGAGGTGGGAGAAAGGGGAGGGCTGCACAGCACAGAGACGGGCAGGCAGCGATTCGACAACCATTGTGCTGTGCTCATGGACAGTGACTGTAACGGGGTTGGTGGGGGACGACCTGGTCTAGGGGAGAGCCTAGTAAACATAATATTCTTAATGTAATTGTAGATTAATGATAACAAGAAAGAAAGAAAGAAGAAAGAAAGAAAGAAAGAAAGAAAGAAAAAAAGAAAGAAAGAAAGAAAGAAAGAAGAAAAGAAAGAAAGAAAGAAAGAAAAGGGGGAATTACTCCCTGATAGGATCAAAGTAACTGTAAATCAACGATTAATGCACGCCTTAAGTGTCCTTAATTTTGATCACTTAAAGGGTGTCAGATGATCAGCTATGGAAACACATTTCTCTGATAGTATTCCTTACTCTTCAAAGAAAGAAAAAAGCAGTTCCTGTGTGGTGATCTTCACAATGGTTTAAAGGTCATGTCAGAGTGTGGGCAAAGGGTTTGTTTGTGTTTATACAGAGGATCAAAGCCTAACTTGGCTACCCGGAAAACGAATTAAGATACGATACGAAGAAGAACTTCCAACATCAACGTTCTCTGGAAGAGTCACTCCAGAAGATGATTGATCGTCAAGAAACTTCAACAAAGATCCTGGCGCTGTTGCAGTTGTAGCTGCATTCATCCCACCGGTTCTGGGCCTTGCCATTGGAACGAAGAAGGAGATATCCAAGCTGGCCTGTGCATAAAGTAAAACAACAAATTTGACTGGATCCATATATACTGTTGCAACTCGAACACGAATTAGGGGAAGTGCAGGTTGCGGCACTCCAAAATCTTGCGACTCTACTGTTAAAAGAACATATGGAATGTGAGCAGTTCCCAGGAATGTGTTGTTTCAATTTGTCTGATTTTTTTCTCAAACTATTCAAATTCAGTTAGACAATGTCCCTCGTGTCACTGGTAAGTTTTCACAAATGCCTAGGGTGCCTAGCTGTGTTTTTTTTTTTTTTTTTTTTTTTTGGCTTCACTGGAGATGGCTGGTAATGGTAGGTCTGCTCTGGTTACGTAGCTGTATTCCTATTGTGTTAACGTGTGTATGCAACTTAATTAGTAGTTTAAAACCTATATACGTGCTTATGTTACTCTACAAGAAGATATGTCAAAGAAATCATCGATCTTCCCACGTTTTCCTCCCTCTGCTACTTCTAGAGCCTCGCCTCTTCCTTCCTAATTACAACCCTTCAGTAGAATTCGTGCCTCATAACGAAATTACCGAGTATCATAATTCTTCCGAGTGGTGAAGATACCTCAAGACAAATGCTGGGCATGAAGGCCACAGGGCATGGATCTGCAAAGAAGTAAAACGCTAACCTTTTCACACAATATTGCTCCTCTCTCACTTAACCAACTTTCCATTTCCCTGCATGGCCCTGGAAGATGACTGGTTAGCCAGAGACGGGTAAGACTCCTCAAGGGAGGGACAACCTAAGACAGGCACAGTCGCAGGGGGGCCATCAGGTGAGAAATTGGGGATCAACAGAGGTGAGGCTTAGAACCCCACGCCACCCCTGTTTAGAGAGAAATCTTCTGCATCCGTGGATGTTTTGTTGCCCCTGTCTAGCTTGGATTAATACTTAGTCTATAGGCACACACCTGATCATCTACATTTGCCCTCTTACAGCACTAAACGATGTTTTCTACCTTTCTCTTGCATCTACCTACCACGTCAGCATTTTATTAAAAATTAATAATAATAACAATAATAATAAGGGAGAAATGTGGAAATCACATACAAATCAAGTATAAAAATCAAACGAATATTCATATTTGACCTGACTGTTTATAGTTCGTAATGCGTGATCAAAACCGAAAGTTTCTGTGATGACTGCCCTTGCACTCTTCACCATGTAAGAATTCAACATCCATTCACGGTACAAACTCTCAACAAAAAAGGGCACGGAGGGCAAGTACCTCAACATAATGAAGGCCATATATGATAAACCCACAGCCAGCACTGTCCTGAAACGGCGAGAAGCTGAAAGATTTTTCCACTGAGACCGGGAAGAGGACAGGGATGCCCACCCACTCTCCCCACCGTTATCTAACATAGTACTGGAGGCCTTAGCCACGGCAGTCAGAGAAAACAAACAAATACAGGGAATCCAGATTGGTAAAGAAGAAGTTAAACTGTCACAATTTGCAGATGACATGATATTGTACATAAGAACCCTAAAGACAACACTCGAAGACGACTAGGAACTAGTATCGGAATCCAGCAAAGTTGCAGGATACAGAATTAACACACAGAAATATGTAGCTTTCCTATACACTACCAGTGAACTAATAGAAAGAGAAATCAGGAAAACAATTCCATTCACAGTAGCATCAGAAAGAATGAAATACCTAGGAATAAACCTTACCAAGGAAGTGAAAGACCTATACCCTGAAAACTACCAGTCACACTTATGAGAAATTAAAGGGGACACTAACAAACGGAAACTCGTCCCATGCTCGTGGCTAGGAAGAATTAATATCGTCAAAATGGCCATCCTGCCCAAGGCAATATACAGATTTGATTCAATCCCTATCACATTACCAGCAACATTCTTCAACGAACTGGATCAAATAGTTCAAACATTCATAAGGAGACACAAAAGACCCGAATAGCCAAAGCGATACTGAGAAAGAAGAATAAAGCAGGGGGGATCTCACTCCCCAACTTCAAGCTCTAACTGCAAAGCCATAGTAATCAAGGCCATTTGATCCTGACACAAGAACAGAGCCACAGACCAGTGGAACAGATTAGAGACTCCAGACATTAACCCCAACATATATGGTCAAATGACAGGTGATCAAGGAGCCATGGACATACCATGGCGAAATGACAGTCTCTTCAACAGATGGCGCTGGCAAAACCGGACAGCTACATGTAGGAGAACGAAACTGGATAACGGTCTAACCCCATACACAAAAGTCAATTCAAAGTGGATCAAAGACCTGAATGTAAGTCAGGAAACCATAAAACTCTTGGGAAAAAAACGTAGGCAAAATCCTCTTAGACATAAACATGAGTGTCCTCTTCTTGAACATATCTCCCCGTGCAAGGAAAACAACAGCAATGATGAACAAGTGGGACTATATTAAGCTGAAAAGCTTCTGTGCAGCAAAAGACACCATCAATAGAACCAAAAGGTACCCTACAGTATGGGAGAATACATTTGTAAATGACAGATCCGATAAAGGCTGGACGTCCAAAATGTATAAAGAGTTCACCCTCGTCAACAAACAAAAAAACAAATAACCCATTTTTTAAAATGGGCAGAGGAACTCAACAGACAGTTCTCCAGAAGAGACATACAGACGGCCAACAGACACATGAAGAGATGCCCCACGTCGCTTGTCGTCAGAGAAATGCAAATTAAAACCACAGTGAGTTATCACCTCACACAAGTAAGGATCGCCATCGTCGGAAAGACAAACAACAACAAATATTGGCGAGGTTGGGAAGAAAGGGGAGCCCTCCTACGCTGCTGGCGGGAATGAAATTAGTCCAACCACCGTGGAGAGCAGTATGGAGGGTCCTCAAAAGGCTCAAAATAGACTTACCGTTTGACCCAGGAATTCCACTCCTAGGAACTTAGCCTAAGAACGCAGCACTCAAGTTTGGAAAAGACAGACGCACCCCTATGTTTATCGCAGCACCATTTACAATAGCCAAGAATTGGAAGCAACCCAAGTGTCCATCAGTAGATGACCGGATAAAGAAGATGTGGTACATATACACAATGGAATATTACTCAGCCACAAGGAGAAAACAGATCCGACCATTTGCAACAACATGGATGGAGCTAGAGGATATTATGCTCAGCGAAATAAGCCAAGCGGAGAGAGAGAAATACCAAATGATTTCACCCATCTGTGGAGTATAAGAACAAGGCAAAAAACTGAAGGAACCAAACAGCAGCAGAATCACAGAACCCAAGAATGGACTAACAGGTACCAAAAGGGAAAGGGACTGGGGAGGATGGGTGGGTAGGGAGGGATTTGTGGGGGGGCGGGGGGGAGAAGAAAGGGGGTATTATGATTAGCATGCATAATGTGGGAGGTGGGAGAAAGGGGAGGGCTGCACAGCACAGAGACGGGCAGGCAGCGATTCGACAACCATTGTGCTGTGCTCATGGACAGTGACTGTAACGGGGTTGGTGGGGGACGACCTGGTCTAGGGGAGAGCCTAGTAAACATAATATTCTTAATGTAATTGTAGATTAATGATAACAAGAAAGAAAGAAAGAAGAAAGAAAGAAAGAAAGAAAGAAAGAAAGAAAGAAAGAAAGAAAGAAAGAAAGAAAGAAAGAAAGAAAGAAAGAAAGAAAGAAAAGGGGGAATTACTCCCTGATAGGATCAAAGTAACTGTAAATCAACGATTAATGCACGCCTTAAGTGTCCTTAATTTTGATCACTTAAAGGGTGTCAGATGATCAGCTATGGAAACACATTTCTCTGATAGTATTCCTTACTCTTCAAAGAAAGAAAAAAGCAGTTCCTGTGTGGTGATCTTCACAATGGTTTAAAGGTCATGTCAGAGTGTGGGCAAAGGGTTTGTTTGTGTTTATACAGAGGATCAAAGCCTAACTTGGCTACCCGGAAAACGAATTAAGATACGATACGAAGAAGAACTTCCAACATCAACGTTCTCTGGAAGAGTCACTCCAGAAGATGATTGATCGTCAAGAAACTTCAACAAAGATCCTGGCGCTGTTGCAGTTGTAGCTGCATTCATCCCACCGGTTCTGGGCCTTGCCATTGGAACGAAGAAGGAGATATCCAAGCTGGCCTGTGCATAAAGTAAAACAACAAATTTGACTGGATCCATATATACTGTTGCAACTCGAACACGAATTAGGGGAAGTGCAGGTTGCGGCACTCCAAAATCTTGCGACTCTACTGTTAAAAGAACATATGGAATGTGAGCAGTTCCCAGGAATGTGTTGTTTCAATTTGTCTGATTTTTTTCTCAAACTATTCAAATTCAGTTAGACAATGTCCCTCGTGTCACTGGTAAGTTTTCACAAATGCCTAGGGTGCCTAGCTGTGTTTTTTTTTTTTTTTTTTTTTTTGGCTTCACTGGAGATGGCTGGTAATGGTAGGTCTGCTCTGGTTACGTAGCTGTATTCCTATTGTGTTAACGTGTGTATGCAACTTAATTAGTAGTTTAAAACCTATATACGTGCTTATGTTACTCTACAAGAAGATATGTCAAAGAAATCATCGATCTTCCCACGTTTTCCTCCCTCTGCTACTTCTAGAGCCTCGCCTCTTCCTTCCTAATTACAACCCTTCAGTAGAATTCGTGCCTCATAACGAAATTACCGAGTATCATAATTCTTCCGAGTGGTGAAGATACCTCAAGACAAATGCTGGGCATGAAGGCCACAGGGCATGGATCTGCAAAGAAGTAAAACGCTAACCTTTTCACACAATATTGCTCCTCTCTCACTTAACCAACTTTCCATTTCCCTGCATGGCCCTGGAAGATGACTGGTTAGCCAGAGACGGGTAAGACTCCTCAAGGGAGGGACAACCTAAGACAGGCACAGTCGCAGGGGGGCCATCAGGTGAGAAATTGGGGATCAACAGAGGTGAGGCTTAGAACCCCACGCCACCCCTGTTTAGAGAGAAATCTTCTGCATCCGTGGATGTTTTGTTGCCCCTGTCTAGCTTGGATTAATACTTAGTCTATAGGCACACACCTGATCATCTACATTTGCCCTCTTACAGCACTAAACGATGTTTTCTACCTTTCTCTTGCATCTACCTACCACGTCAGCATTTTATTAAAAATTAATAATAATAACAATAATAATAAGGGAGAAATGTGGAAATCACATACAAATCAAGTATAAAAATCAAACGAATATTCATATTTGACCTGACTGTTTATAGTTCGTAATGCGTGATCAAAACCGAAAGTTTCTGTGATGACTGCCCTTGCACTCTTCACCATGTAAGAATTCAACATCCATTCACGGTACAAACTCTCAACAAAAAAGGGCACGGAGGGCAAGTACCTCAACATAATGAAGGCCATATATGATAAACCCACAGCCAGCACTGTCCTGAAACGGCGAGAAGCTGAAAGATTTTTCCACTGAGACCGGGAAGAGGACAGGGATGCCCACCCACTCTCCCCACCGTTATCTAACATAGTACTGGAGGCCTTAGCCACGGCAGTCAGAGAAAACAAACAAATACAGGGAATCCAGATTGGTAAAGAAGAAGTTAAACTGTCACAATTTGCAGATGACATGATATTGTACATAAGAACCCTAAAGACAACACTCGAAGACGACTAGGAACTAGTATCGGAATCCAGCAAAGTTGCAGGATACAGAATTAACACACAGAAATATGTAGCTTTCCTATACACTACCAGTGAACTAATAGAAAGAGAAATCAGGAAAACAATTCCATTCACAGTAGCATCAGAAAGAATGAAATACCTAGGAATAAACCTTACCAAGGAAGTGAAAGACCTATACCCTGAAAACTACCAGTCACACTTATGAGAAATTAAAGGGGACACTAACAAACGGAAACTCGTCCCATGCTCGTGGCTAGGAAGAATTAATATCGTCAAAATGGCCATCCTGCCCAAGGCAATATACAGATTTGATTCAATCCCTATCACATTACCAGCAACATTCTTCAACGAACTGGATCAAATAGTTCAAACATTCATAAGGAGACACAAAAGACCCGAATAGCCAAAGCGATACTGAGAAAGAAGAATAAAGCAGGGGGGATCTCACTCCCCAACTTCAAGCTCTAACTGCAAAGCCATAGTAATCAAGGCCATTTGATCCTGACACAAGAACAGAGCCACAGACCAGTGGAACAGATTAGAGACTCCAGACATTAACCCCAACATATATGGTCAAATGACAGGTGATCAAGGAGCCATGGACATACCATGGCGAAATGACAGTCTCTTCAACAGATGGCGCTGGCAAAACCGGACAGCTACATGTAGGAGAACGAAACTGGATAACGGTCTAACCCCATACACAAAAGTCAATTCAAAGTGGATCAAAGACCTGAATGTAAGTCAGGAAACCATAAAACTCTTGGGAAAAAAACGTAGGCAAAATCCTCTTAGACATAAACATGAGTGTCCTCTTCTTGAACATATCTCCCCGTGCAAGGAAAACAACAGCAATGATGAACAAGTGGGACTATATTAAGCTGAAAAGCTTCTGTGCAGCAAAAGACACCATCAATAGAACCAAAAGGTACCCTACAGTATGGGAGAATACATTTGTAAATGACAGATCCGATAAAGGCTGGACGTCCAAAATGTATAAAGAGTTCACCCTCGTCAACAAACAAAAAAACAAATAACCCATTTTTTAAAATGGGCAGAGGAACTCAACAGACAGTTCTCCAGAAGAGACATACAGACGGCCAACAGACACATGAAGAGATGCCCCACGTCGCTTGTCGTCAGAGAAATGCAAATTAAAACCACAGTGAGTTATCACCTCACACAAGTAAGGATCGCCATCGTCGGAAAGACAAACAACAACAAATATTGGCGAGGTTGGGAAGAAAGGGGAGCCCTCCTACGCTGCTGGCGGGAATGAAATTAGTCCAACCACCGTGGAGAGCAGTATGGAGGGTCCTCAAAAGGCTCAAAATAGACTTACCGTTTGACCCAGGAATTCCACTCCTAGGAACTTAGCCTAAGAACGCAGCACTCAAGTTTGGAAAAGACAGACGCACCCCTATGTTTATCGCAGCACCATTTACAATAGCCAAGAATTGGAAGCAACCCAAGTGTCCATCAGTAGATGACCGGATAAAGAAGATGTGGTACATATACACAATGGAATATTACTCAGCCACAAGGAGAAAACAGATCCGACCATTTGCAACAACATGGATGGAGCTAGAGGATATTATGCTCAGCGAAATAAGCCAAGCGGAGAGAGAGAAATACCAAATGATTTCACCCATCTGTGGAGTATAAGAACAAGGCAAAAAACTGAAGGAACCAAACAGCAGCAGAATCACAGAACCCAAGAATGGACTAACAGGTACCAAAAGGGAAAGGGACTGGGGAGGATGGGTGGGTAGGGAGGGATTTGTGGGGGGGCGGGGGGGAGAAGAAAGGGGGTATTATGATTAGCATGCATAATGTGGGAGGTGGGAGAAAGGGGAGGGCTGCACAGCACAGAGACGGGCAGGCAGCGATTCGACAACCATTGTGCTGTGCTCATGGACAGTGACTGTAACGGGGTTGGTGGGGGACGACCTGGTCTAGGGGAGAGCCTAGTAAACATAATATTCTTAATGTAATTGTAGATTAATGATAACAAGAAAGAAAGAAAGAAGAAAGAAAGAAAGAAAGAAAGAAAGAAAGAAAGAAAGAAAGAAAGAAAGAAAGAAAGAAAGAAAGAAGAAGAAAGAAAGAAAGAAAGAAAGAGGGGGAATTACTCCCTGATAGGATCAAAGTAACTGTAAATCAACGATTAATGCACGCCTTAAGTGTCCTTAATTTTGATCACTTAAAGGGTGTCAGATGATCAGCTATGGAAACACATTTCTCTGATAGTATTCCTTACTCTTCAAAGAAAGAAAAAAGCAGTTCCTGTGTGGTGATCTTCACAATGGTTTAAAGGTCATGTCAGAGTGTGGGCAAAGGGTTTGTTTGTGTTTATACAGAGGATCAAAGCCTAACTTGGCTACCCGGAAAACGAATTAAGATACGATACGAAGAAGAACTTCCAACATCAACGTTCTCTGGAAGAGTCACTCCAGAAGATGATTGATCGTCAAGAAACTTCAACAAAGATCCTGGCGCTGTTGCAGTTGTAGCTGCATTCATCCCACCGGTTCTGGGCCTTGCCATTGGAACGAAGAAGGAGATATCCAAGCTGGCCTGTGCATAAAGTAAAACAACAAATTTGACTGGATCCATATATACTGTTGCAACTCGAACACGAATTAGGGGAAGTGCAGGTTGCGGCACTCCAAAATCTTGCGACTCTACTGTTAAAAGAACATATGGAATGTGAGCAGTTCCCAGGAATGTGTTGTTTCAATTTGTCTGATTTTTTTCTCAAACTATTCAAATTCAGTTAGACAATGTCCCTCGTGTCACTGGTAAGTTTTCACAAATGCCTAGGGTGCCTAGCTGTGTTTTTTTTTTTTTTTTTTTTTTTGGCTTCACTGGAGATGGCTGGTAATGGTAGGTCTGCTCTGGTTACGTAGCTGTATTCCTATTGTGTTAACGTGTGTATGCAACTTAATTAGTAGTTTAAAACCTATATACGTGCTTATGTTACTCTACAAGAAGATATGTCAAAGAAATCATCGATCTTCCCACGTTTTCCTCCCTCTGCTACTTCTAGAGCCTCGCCTCTTCCTTCCTAATTACAACCCTTCAGTAGAATTCGTGCCTCATAACGAAATTACCGAGTATCATAATTCTTCCGAGTGGTGAAGATACCTCAAGACAAATGCTGGGCATGAAGGCCACAGGGCATGGATCTGCAAAGAAGTAAAACGCTAACCTTTTCACACAATATTGCTCCTCTCTCACTTAACCAACTTTCCATTTCCCTGCATGGCCCTGGAAGATGACTGGTTAGCCAGAGACGGGTAAGACTCCTCAAGGGAGGGACAACCTAAGACAGGCACAGTCGCAGGGGGGCCATCAGGTGAGAAATTGGGGATCAACAGAGGTGAGGCTTAGAACCCCACGCCACCCCTGTTTAGAGAGAAATCTTCTGCATCCGTGGATGTTTTGTTGCCCCTGTCTAGCTTGGATTAATACTTAGTCTATAGGCACACACCTGATCATCTACATTTGCCCTCTTACAGCACTAAACGATGTTTTCTACCTTTCTCTTGCATCTACCTACCACGTCAGCATTTTATTAAAAATTAATAATAATAACAATAATAATAAGGGAGAAATGTGGAAATCACATACAAATCAAGTATAAAAATCAAACGAATATTCATATTTGACCTGACTGTTTATAGTTCGTAATGCGTGATCAAAACCGAAAGTTTCTGTGATGACTGCCCTTGCACTCTTCACCATGTAAGAATTCAACATCCATTCACGGTACAAACTCTCAACAAAAAAGGGCACGGAGGGCAAGTACCTCAACATAATGAAGGCCATATATGATAAACCCACAGCCAGCACTGTCCTGAAACGGCGAGAAGCTGAAAGATTTTTCCACTGAGACCGGGAAGAGGACAGGGATGCCCACCCACTCTCCCCACCGTTATCTAACATAGTACTGGAGGCCTTAGCCACGGCAGTCAGAGAAAACAAACAAATACAGGGAATCCAGATTGGTAAAGAAGAAGTTAAACTGTCACAATTTGCAGATGACATGATATTGTACATAAGAACCCTAAAGACAACACTCGAAGACGACTAGGAACTAGTATCGGAATCCAGCAAAGTTGCAGGATACAGAATTAACACACAGAAATATGTAGCTTTCCTATACACTACCAGTGAACTAATAGAAAGAGAAATCAGGAAAACAATTCCATTCACAGTAGCATCAGAAAGAATGAAATACCTAGGAATAAACCTTACCAAGGAAGTGAAAGACCTATACCCTGAAAACTACCAGTCACACTTATGAGAAATTAAAGGGGACACTAACAAACGGAAACTCGTCCCATGCTCGTGGCTAGGAAGAATTAATATCGTCAAAATGGCCATCCTGCCCAAGGCAATATACAGATTTGATTCAATCCCTATCACATTACCAGCAACATTCTTCAACGAACTGGATCAAATAGTTCAAACATTCATAAGGAGACACAAAAGACCCGAATAGCCAAAGCGATACTGAGAAAGAAGAATAAAGCAGGGGGGATCTCACTCCCCAACTTCAAGCTCTAACTGCAAAGCCATAGTAATCAAGGCCATTTGATCCTGACACAAGAACAGAGCCACAGACCAGTGGAACAGATTAGAGACTCCAGACATTAACCCCAACATATATGGTCAAATGACAGGTGATCAAGGAGCCATGGACATACCATGGCGAAATGACAGTCTCTTCAACAGATGGCGCTGGCAAAACCGGACAGCTACATGTAGGAGAACGAAACTGGATAACGGTCTAACCCCATACACAAAAGTCAATTCAAAGTGGATCAAAGACCTGAATGTAAGTCAGGAAACCATAAAACTCTTGGGAAAAAAACGTAGGCAAAATCCTCTTAGACATAAACATGAGTGTCCTCTTCTTGAACATATCTCCCCGTGCAAGGAAAACAACAGCAATGATGAACAAGTGGGACTATATTAAGCTGAAAAGCTTCTGTGCAGCAAAAGACACCATCAATAGAACCAAAAGGTACCCTACAGTATGGGAGAATACATTTGTAAATGACAGATCCGATAAAGGCTGGACGTCCAAAATGTATAAAGAGTTCACCCTCGTCAACAAACAAAAAAACAAATAACCCATTTTTTAAAATGGGCAGAGGAACTCAACAGACAGTTCTCCAGAAGAGACATACAGACGGCCAACAGACACATGAAGAGATGCCCCACGTCGCTTGTCGTCAGAGAAATGCAAATTAAAACCACAGTGAGTTATCACCTCACACAAGTAAGGATCGCCATCGTCGGAAAGACAAACAACAACAAATATTGGCGAGGTTGGGAAGAAAGGGGAGCCCTCCTACGCTGCTGGCGGGAATGAAATTAGTCCAACCACCGTGGAGAGCAGTATGGAGGGTCCTCAAAAGGCTCAAAATAGACTTACCGTTTGACCCAGGAATTCCACTCCTAGGAACTTAGCCTAAGAACGCAGCACTCAAGTTTGGAAAAGACAGACGCACCCCTATGTTTATCGCAGCACCATTTACAATAGCCAAGAATTGGAAGCAACCCAAGTGTCCATCAGTAGATGACCGGATAAAGAAGATGTGGTACATATACACAATGGAATATTACTCAGCCACAAGGAGAAAACAGATCCGACCATTTGCAACAACATGGATGGAGCTAGAGGATATTATGCTCAGCGAAATAAGCCAAGCGGAGAGAGAGAAATACCAAATGATTTCACCCATCTGTGGAGTATAAGAACAAGGCAAAAAACTGAAGGAACCAAACAGCAGCAGAATCACAGAACCCAAGAATGGACTAACAGGTACCAAAAGGGAAAGGGACTGGGGAGGATGGGTGGGTAGGGAGGGATTTGTGGGGGGGCGGGGGGGAGAAGAAAGGGGGTATTATGATTAGCATGCATAATGTGGGAGGTGGGAGAAAGGGGAGGGCTGCACAGCACAGA
Source organism: Manis pentadactyla (assembly GCF_030020395.1). Classification (NCBI taxonomy): domain Eukaryota; kingdom Metazoa; phylum Chordata; class Mammalia; order Pholidota; family Manidae; genus Manis; species Manis pentadactyla. The sequence continues at coordinate 22,574 of NW_026644956.1, read as the reverse complement.
GACGGGCAGGCAGCGATTCGACAACCATTGTGCTGTGCTCATGGACAGTGACTGTAACGGGGTTGGTGGGGGACGACCTGGTCTAGGGGAGAGCCTAGTAAACATAATATTCTTAATGTAATTGTAGATTAATGATAACAAGAAAGAAAGAAAGAAGAAAGAAAGAAAGAAAGAAAGAAAGAAAGAAAGAAAGAAAGAAAGAAAGAAAGAAAGAAAGAAAGAAAGAAAGAAAGAAAGAAAGAAAGAAAAGGGGGAATTACTCCCTGATAGGATCAAAGTAACTGTAAATCAACGATTAATGCACGCCTTAAGTGTCCTTAATTTTGATCACTTAAAGGGTGTCAGATGATCAGCTATGGAAACACATTTCTCTGATAGTATTCCTTACTCTTCAAAGAAAGAAAAAAGCAGTTCCTGTGTGGTGATCTTCACAATGGTTTAAAGGTCATGTCAGAGTGTGGGCAAAGGGTTTGTTTGTGTTTATACAGAGGATCAAAGCCTAACTTGGCTACCCGGAAAACGAATTAAGATACGATACGAAGAAGAACTTCCAACATCAACGTTCTCTGGAAGAGTCACTCCAGAAGATGATTGATCGTCAAGAAACTTCAACAAAGATCCTGGCGCTGTTGCAGTTGTAGCTGCATTCATCCCACCGGTTCTGGGCCTTGCCATTGGAACGAAGAAGGAGATATCCAAGCTGGCCTGTGCATAAAGTAAAACAACAAATTTGACTGGATCCATATATACTGTTGCAACTCGAACACGAATTAGGGGAAGTGCAGGTTGCGGCACTCCAAAATCTTGCGACTCTACTGTTAAAAGAACATATGGAATGTGAGCAGTTCCCAGGAATGTGTTGTTTCAATTTGTCTGATTTTTTTCTCAAACTATTCAAATTCAGTTAGACAATGTCCCTCGTGTCACTGGTAAGTTTTCACAAATGCCTAGGGTGCCTAGCTGTGTTTTTTTTTTTTTTTTTTTTTTTGGCTTCACTGGAGATGGCTGGTAATGGTAGGTCTGCTCTGGTTACGTAGCTGTATTCCTATTGTGTTAACGTGTGTATGCAACTTAATTAGTAGTTTAAAACCTATATACGTGCTTATGTTACTCTACAAGAAGATATGTCAAAGAAATCATCGATCTTCCCACGTTTTCCTCCCTCTGCTACTTCTAGAGCCTCGCCTCTTCCTTCCTAATTACAACCCTTCAGTAGAATTCGTGCCTCATAACGAAATTACCGAGTATCATAATTCTTCCGAGTGGTGAAGATACCTCAAGACAAATGCTGGGCATGAAGGCCACAGGGCATGGATCTGCAAAGAAGTAAAACGCTAACCTTTTCACACAATATTGCTCCTCTCTCACTTAACCAACTTTCCATTTCCCTGCATGGCCCTGGAAGATGACTGGTTAGCCAGAGACGGGTAAGACTCCTCAAGGGAGGGACAACCTAAGACAGGCACAGTCGCAGGGGGGCCATCAGGTGAGAAATTGGGGATCAACAGAGGTGAGGCTTAGAACCCCACGCCACCCCTGTTTAGAGAGAAATCTTCTGCATCCGTGGATGTTTTGTTGCCCCTGTCTAGCTTGGATTAATACTTAGTCTATAGGCACACACCTGATCATCTACATTTGCCCTCTTACAGCACTAAACGATGTTTTCTACCTTTCTCTTGCATCTACCTACCACGTCAGCATTTTATTAAAAATTAATAATAATAACAATAATAATAAGGGAGAAATGTGGAAATCACATACAAATCAAGTATAAAAATCAAACGAATATTCATATTTGACCTGACTGTTTATAGTTCGTAATGCGTGATCAAAACCGAAAGTTTCTGTGATGACTGCCCTTGCACTCTTCACCATGTAAGAATTCAACATCCATTCACGGTACAAACTCTCAACAAAAAAGGGCACGGAGGGCAAGTACCTCAACATAATGAAGGCCATATATGATAAACCCACAGCCAGCACTGTCCTGAAACGGCGAGAAGCTGAAAGATTTTTCCACTGAGACCGGGAAGAGGACAGGGATGCCCACCCACTCTCCCCACCGTTATCTAACATAGTACTGGAGGCCTTAGCCACGGCAGTCAGAGAAAACAAACAAATACAGGGAATCCAGATTGGTAAAGAAGAAGTTAAACTGTCACAATTTGCAGATGACATGATATTGTACATAAGAACCCTAAAGACAACACTCGAAGACGACTAGGAACTAGTATCGGAATCCAGCAAAGTTGCAGGATACAGAATTAACACACAGAAATATGTAGCTTTCCTATACACTACCAGTGAACTAATAGAAAGAGAAATCAGGAAAACAATTCCATTCACAGTAGCATCAGAAAGAATGAAATACCTAGGAATAAACCTTACCAAGGAAGTGAAAGACCTATACCCTGAAAACTACCAGTCACACTTATGAGAAATTAAAGGGGACACTAACAAACGGAAACTCGTCCCATGCTCGTGGCTAGGAAGAATTAATATCGTCAAAATGGCCATCCTGCCCAAGGCAATATACAGATTTGATTCAATCCCTATCACATTACCAGCAACATTCTTCAACGAACTGGATCAAATAGTTCAAACATTCATAAGGAGACACAAAAGACCCGAATAGCCAAAGCGATACTGAGAAAGAAGAATAAAGCAGGGGGGATCTCACTCCCCAACTTCAAGCTCTAACTGCAAAGCCATAGTAATCAAGGCCATTTGATCCTGACACAAGAACAGAGCCACAGACCAGTGGAACAGATTAGAGACTCCAGACATTAACCCCAACATATATGGTCAAATGACAGGTGATCAAGGAGCCATGGACATACCATGGCGAAATGACAGTCTCTTCAACAGATGGCGCTGGCAAAACCGGACAGCTACATGTAGGAGAACGAAACTGGATAACGGTCTAACCCCATACACAAAAGTCAATTCAAAGTGGATCAAAGACCTGAATGTAAGTCAGGAAACCATAAAACTCTTGGGAAAAAAACGTAGGCAAAATCCTCTTAGACATAAACATGAGTGTCCTCTTCTTGAACATATCTCCCCGTGCAAGGAAAACAACAGCAATGATGAACAAGTGGGACTATATTAAGCTGAAAAGCTTCTGTGCAGCAAAAGACACCATCAATAGAACCAAAAGGTACCCTACAGTATGGGAGAATACATTTGTAAATGACAGATCCGATAAAGGCTGGACGTCCAAAATGTATAAAGAGTTCACCCTCGTCAACAAACAAAAAAACAAATAACCCATTTTTTAAAATGGGCAGAGGAACTCAACAGACAGTTCTCCAGAAGAGACATACAGACGGCCAACAGACACATGAAGAGATGCCCCACGTCGCTTGTCGTCAGAGAAATGCAAATTAAAACCACAGTGAGTTATCACCTCACACAAGTAAGGATCGCCATCGTCGGAAAGACAAACAACAACAAATATTGGCGAGGTTGGGAAGAAAGGGGAGCCCTCCTACGCTGCTGGCGGGAATGAAATTAGTCCAACCACCGTGGAGAGCAGTATGGAGGGTCCTCAAAAGGCTCAAAATAGACTTACCGTTTGACCCAGGAATTCCACTCCTAGGAACTTAGCCTAAGAATGCAGCACTCAAGATTGGAAAAGACAGACGCACCCCTATGTTTATCGCAGCACCATTTACAATAGCCAAGAATTGGAAGCAACCCAAGTGTCCATCAGTAGATGACCGGATAAAGAAGATGTGGTACATATACACAATGGAATATTACTCAGCCACAAGGAGAAAACAGATCCGACCATTTGCAACAACATGGATGGAGCTAGAGGATATTATGCTCAGCGAAATAAGCCAAGCGGAGAGAGAGAAATACCAAATGATTTCACCCATCTGTGGAGTATAAGAACAAGGCAAAAAACTGAAGGAACCAAACAGCAGCAGAATCACAGAACCCAAGAATGGACTAACAGGTACCAAAAGGGAAAGGGACTGGGGAGGATGGGTGGGTAAGGAGGGATTTGTGGGGGGGCGGGGGGGAGAAGAAAGGGGGTATTATGATTAGCATGCATAATGTGGGAGGTGGGAGAAAGGGGAGGGCTGCACAGCACAGAGACGGGCAGGCAGCGATTCGACAACCATTGTGCTGTGCTCATGGACAGTGACTGTAACGGGGTTGGTGGGGGACGACCTGGTCTAGGGGAGAGCCTAGTAAACATAATATTCTTAATGTAATTGTAGATTAATGATAACAAGAAAGAAAGAAAGAAGAAAGAAAGAAAGAAAGAAAGAAAGAAAGAAAGAAAGAAAGAAAGAAAGAAAGAAAGAAAGAAAGAAAGAAAAGGGGGAATTACTCCCTGATAGGATCAAAGTAACTGTAAATCAACGATTAATGCACGCCTTAAGTGTCCTTAATTTTGATCACTTAAAGGGTGTCAGATGATCAGCTATGGAAACACATTTCTCTGATAGTATTCCTTACTCTTCAAAGAAAGAAAAAAGCAGTTCCTGTGTGGTGATCTTCACAATGGTTTAAAGGTCATGTCAGAGTGTGGGCAAAGGGTTTGTTTGTGTTTATACAGAGGATCAAAGCCTAACTTGGCTACCCGGAAAACGAATTAAGATACGATACGAAGAAGAACTTCCAACATCAACGTTCTCTGGAAGAGTCACTCCAGAAGATGATTGATCGTCAAGAAACTTCAACAAAGATCCTGGCGCTGTTGCAGTTGTAGCTGCATTCATCCCACCGGTTCTGGGCCTTGCCATTGGAACGAAGAAGGAGATATCCAAGCTGGCCTGTGCATAAAGTAAAACAACAAATTTGACTGGATCCATATATACTGTTGCAACTCGAACACGAATTAGGGGAAGTGCAGGTTGCGGCACTCCAAAATCTTGCGACTCTACTGTTAAAAGAACATATGGAATGTGAGCAGTTCCCAGGAATGTGTTGTTTCAATTTGTCTGATTTTTTTCTCAAACTATTCAAATTCAGTTAGACAATGTCCCTCGTGTCACTGGTAAGTTTTCACAAATGCCTAGGGTGCCTAGCTGTGTTTTTTTTTTTTTTTTTTTTTTTGGCTTCACTGGAGATGGCTGGTAATGGTAGGTCTGCTCTGGTTACGTAGCTGTATTCCTATTGTGTTAACGTGTGTATGCAACTTAATTAGTAGTTTAAAACCTATATACGTGCTTATGTTACTCTACAAGAAGATATGTCAAAGAAATCATCGATCTTCCCACGTTTTCCTCCCTCTGCTACTTCTAGAGCCTCGCCTCTTCCTTCCTAATTACAACCCTTCAGTAGAATTCGTGCCTCATAACGAAATTACCGAGTATCATAATTCTTCCGAGTGGTGAAGATACCTCAAGACAAATGCTGGGCATGAAGGCCACAGGGCATGGATCTGCAAAGAAGTAAAACGCTAACCTTTTCACACAATATTGCTCCTCTCTCACTTAACCAACTTTCCATTTCCCTGCATGGCCCTGGAAGATGACTGGTTAGCCAGAGACGGGTAAGACTCCTCAAGGGAGGGACAACCTAAGACAGGCACAGTCGCAGGGGGGCCATCAGGTGAGAAATTGGGGATCAACAGAGGTGAGGCTTAGAACCCCACGCCACCCCTGTTTAGAGAGAAATCTTCTGCATCCGTGGATGTTTTGTTGCCCCTGTCTAGCTTGGATTAATACTTAGTCTATAGGCACACACCTGATCATCTACATTTGCCCTCTTACAGCACTAAACGATGTTTTCTACCTTTCTCTTGCATCTACCTACCACGTCAGCATTTTATTAAAAATTAATAATAATAACAATAATAATAAGGGAGAAATGTGGAAATCACATACAAATCAAGTATAAAAATCAAACGAATATTCATATTTGACCTGACTGTTTATAGTTCGTAATGCGTGATCAAAACCGAAAGTTTCTGTGATGACTGCCCTTGCACTCTTCACCATGTAAGAATTCAACATCCATTCACGGTACAAACTCTCAACAAAAAAGGGCACGGAGGGCAAGTACCTCAACATAATGAAGGCCATATATGATAAACCCACAGCCAGCACTGTCCTGAAACGGCGAGAAGCTGAAAGATTTTTCCACTGAGACCGGGAAGAGGACAGGGATGCCCACCCACTCTCCCCACCGTTATCTAACATAGTACTGGAGGCCTTAGCCACGGCAGTCAGAGAAAACAAACAAATACAGGGAATCCAGATTGGTAAAGAAGAAGTTAAACTGTCACAATTTGCAGATGACATGATATTGTACATAAGAACCCTAAAGACAACACTCGAAGACGACTAGGAACTAGTATCGGAATCCAGCAAAGTTGCAGGATACAGAATTAACACACAGAAATATGTAGCTTTCCTATACACTACCAGTGAACTAATAGAAAGAGAAATCAGGAAAACAATTCCATTCACAGTAGCATCAGAAAGAATGAAATACCTAGGAATAAACCTTACCAAGGAAGTGAAAGACCTATACCCTGAAAACTACCAGTCACACTTATGAGAAATTAAAGGGGACACTAACAAACGGAAACTCGTCCCATGCTCGTGGCTAGGAAGAATTAATATCGTCAAAATGGCCATCCATCCTGCCCAAGGCAATATACAGATTTGATTCAATCCCTATCACATTACCAGCAACATTCTTCAACGAACTGGATCAAATAGTTCAAACATTCATAAGGAGACACAAAAGACCCGAATAGCCAAAGCGATACTGAGAAAGAAGAATAAAGCAGGGGGGATCTCACTCCCCAACTTCAAGCTCTAACTGCAAAGCCATAGTAATCAAGGCCATTTGATCCTGACACAAGAACAGAGCCACAGACCAGTGGAACAGATTAGAGACTCCAGACATTAACCCCAACATATATGGTCAAATGACAGGTGATCAAGGAGCCATGGACATACCATGGCGAAATGACAGTCTCTTCAACAGATGGCGCTGGCAAAACCGGACAGCTACATGTAGGAGAACGAAACTGGATAACGGTCTAACCCCATACACAAAAGTCAATTCAAAGTGGATCAAAGACCTGAATGTAAGTCAGGAAACCATAAAACTCTTGGGAAAAAAACGTAGGCAAAATCCTCTTAGACATAAACATGAGTGTCCTCTTCTTGAACATATCTCCCCGTGCAAGGAAAACAACAGCAATGATGAACAAGTGGGACTATATTAAGCTGAAAAGCTTCTGTGCAGCAAAAGACACCATCAATAGAACCAAAAGGTACCCTACAGTATGGGAGAATACATTTGTAAATGACAGATCCGATAAAGGCTGGACGTCCAAAATGTATAAAGAGTTCACCCTCGTCAACAAACAAAAAAACAAATAACCCATTTTTTAAAATGGGCAGAGGAACTCAACAGACAGTTCTCCAGAAGAGACATACAGACGGCCAACAGACACATGAAGAGATGCCCCACGTCGCTTGTCGTCAGAGAAATGCAAATTAAAACCACAGTGAGTTATCACCTCACACAAGTAAGGATCGCCATCGTCGGAAAGACAAACAACAACAAATATTGGCGAGGTTGGGAAGAAAGGGGAGCCCTCCTACGCTGCTGGCGGGAATGAAATTAGTCCAACCACCGTGGAGAGCAGTATGGAGGGTCCTCAAAAGGCTCAAAATAGACTTACCGTTTGACCCAGGAATTCCACTCCTAGGAACTTAGCCTAAGAACGCAGCACTCAAGTTTGGAAAAGACAGACGCACCCCTATGTTTATCGCAGCACCATTTACAATAGCCAAGAATTGGAAGCAACCCAAGTGTCCATCAGTAGATGACCGGATAAAGAAGATGTGGTACATATACACAATGGAATATTACTCAGCCACAAGGAGAAAACAGATCCGACCATTTGCAACAACATGGATGGAGCTAGAGGATATTATGCTCAGCGAAATAAGCCAAGCGGAGAGAGAGAAATACCAAATGATTTCACCCATCTGTGGAGTATAAGAACAAGGCAAAAAACTGAAGGAACCAAACAGCAGCAGAATCACAGAACCCAAGAATGGACTAACAGGTACCAAAAGGGAAAGGGACTGGGGAGGATGGGTGGGTAGGGAGGGATTTGTGGGGGGGCGGGGGGGAGAAGAAAGGGGGTATTATGATTAGCATGCATAATGTGGGAGGTGGGAGAAAGGGGAGGGCTGCACAGCACAGAGACGGGCAGGCAGCGATTCAACAACCATTGTGCTGTGCTCATGGACAGTGACTGTAACGGGGTTGGTGGGGGACGACCTGGTCTAGGGGAGAGCCTAGTAAACATAATATTCTTAATGTAATTGTAGATTAATGATAACAAGAAAGAAAGAAAGAAGAAAGAAAGAAAGAAAGAAAGAAAGAAAGAAAGAAAGAAAGAAAGAAAGAAAGAAAGAAAGAAAGAAAGAAAGAAGAAAAGAAAGAAAGAAAGAAAGAAAAGGGGGAATTACTCCCTGATAGGATCAAAGTAACTGTAAATCAACGATTAATGCACGCCTTAAGTGTCCTTAATTTTGATCACTTAAAGGGTGTCAGATGATCAGCTATGGAAACACATTTCTCTGATAGTATTCCTTACTCTTCAAAGAAAGAAAAAAGCAGTTCCTGTGTGGTGATCTTCACAATGGTTTAAAGGTCATGTCAGAGTGTGGGCAAAGGGTTTGTTTGTGTTTATACAGAGGATCAAAGCCTAACTTGGCTACCCGGAAAACGAATTAAGATACGATACGAAGAAGAACTTCCAACATCAACGTTCTCTGGAAGAGTCACTCCAGAAGATGATTGATCGTCAAGAAACTTCAACAAAGATCCTGGCGCTGTTGCAGTTGTAGCTGCATTCATCCCACCAGTTCTGGGCCTTGCCATTGGAACGAAGAAGGAGATATCCAAGCTGGCCTGTGCATAAAGTAAAACAACAAATTTGACTGGATCCATATATACTGTTGCAACTCGAACACGAATTAGGGGAAGTGCAGGTTGCGGCACTCCAAAATCTTGCGACTCTACTGTTAAAAGAACATATGGAATGTGAGCAGTTCCCAGGAATGTGTTGTTTCAATTTGTCTGATTTTTTTCTCAAACTATTCAAATTCAGTTAGACAATGTCCCTCGTGTCACTGGTAAGTTTTCACAAATGCCTAGGGTGCCTAGCTGTGTTTTTTTTTTTTTTTTTTTTTTTGGCTTCACTGGAGATGGCTGGTAATGGTAGGTCTGCTCTGGTTACGTAGCTGTATTCCTATTGTGTTAACGTGTGTATGCAACTTAATTAGTAGTTTAAAACCTATATACGTGCTTATGTTACTCTACAAGAAGATATGTCAAAGAAATCATCGATCTTCCCACGTTTTCCTCCCTCTGCTACTTCTAGAGCCTCGCCTCTTCCTTCCTAATTACAACCCTTCAGTAGAATTCGTGCCTCATAACGAAATTACCGAGTATCATAATTCTTCCGAGTGGTGAAGATACCTCAAGACAAATGCTGGGCATGAAGGCCACAGGGCATGGATCTGCAAAGAAGTAAAACGCTAACCTTTTCACACAATATTGCTCCTCTCTCACTTAACCAACTTTCCATTTCCCTGCATGGCCCTGGAAGATGACTGGTTAGCCAGAGACGGGTAAGACTCCTCAAGGGAGGGACAACCTAAGACAGGCACAGTCGCAGGGGGGCCATCAGGTGAGAAATTGGGGATCAACAGAGGTGAGGCTTAGAACCCCACGCCACCCCTGTTTAGAGAGAAATCTTCTGCATCCGTGGATGTTTTGTTGCCCCTGTCTAGCTTGGATTAATACTTAGTCTATAGGCACACACCTGATCATCTACATTTGCCCTCTTACAGCACTAAACGATGTTTTCTACCTTTCTCTTGCATCTACCTACCACGTCAGCATTTTATTAAAAATTAATAATAATAACAATAATAATAAGGGAGAAATGTGGAAATCACATACAAATCAAGTATAAAAATCAAACGAATATTCATATTTGACCTGACTGTTTATAGTTCGTAATGCGTGATCAAAACCGAAAGTTTCTGTGATGACTGCCCTTGCACTCTTCACCATGTAAGAATTCAACATCCATTCACGGTACAAACTCTCAACAAAAAAGGGCACGGAGGGCAAGTACCTCAACATAATGAAGGCCATATATGATAAACCCACAGCCAGCACTGTCCTGAAACGGCGAGAAGCTGAAAGATTTTTCCACTGAGACCGGGAAGAGGACAGGGATGCCCACCCACTCTCCCCACCGTTATCTAACATAGTACTGGAGGCCTTAGCCACGGCAGTCAGAGAAAACAAACAAATACAGGGAATCCAGATTGGTAAAGAAGAAGTTAAACTGTCACAATTTGCAGATGACATGATATTGTACATAAGAACCCTAAAGACAACACTCGAAGACGACTAGGAACTAGTATCGGAATCCAGCAAAGTTGCAGGATACAGAATTAACACACAGAAATATGTAGCTTTCCTATACACTACCAGTGAACTAATAGAAAGAGAAATCAGGAAAACAATTCCATTCACAGTAGCATCAGAAAGAATGAAATACCTAGGAATAAACCTTACCAAGGAAGTGAAAGACCTATACCCTGAAAACTACCAGTCACACTTATGAGAAATTAAAGGGGACACTAACAAACGGAAACTCGTCCCATGCTCGTGGCTAGGAAGAATTAATATCGTCAAAATGGCCATCCTGCCCAAGGCAATATACAGATTTGATTCAATCCCTATCACATTACCAGCAACATTCTTCAACGAACTGGATCAAATAGTTCAAACATTCATAAGGAGACACAAAAGACCCGAATAGCCAAAGCGATACTGAGAAAGAAGAATAAAGCAGGGGGGATCTCACTCCCCAACTTCAAGCTCTAACTGCAAAGCCATAGTAATCAAGGCCATTTGATCCTGACACAAGAACAGAGCCACAGACCAGTGGAACAGATTAGAGACTCCAGACATTAACCCCAACATATATGGTCAAATGACAGGTGATCAAGGAGCCATGGACATACCATGGCGAAATGACAGTCTCTTCAACAGATGGCGCTGGCAAAACCGGACAGCTACATGTAGGAGAACGAAACTGGATAACGGTCTAACCCCATACACAAAAGTCAATTCAAAGTGGATCAAAGACCTGAATGTAAGTCAGGAAACCATAAAACTCTTGGGAAAAAAACGTAGGCAAAATCCTCTTAGACATAAACATGAGTGTCCTCTTCTTGAACATATCTCCCCGTGCAAGGAAAACAACAGCAATGATGAACAAGTGGGACTATATTAAGCTGAAAAGCTTCTGTGCAGCAAAAGACACCATCAATAGAACCAAAAGGTACCCTACAGTATGGGAGAATACATTTGTAAATGACAGATCCGATAAAGGCTGGACGTCCAAAATGTATAAAGAGTTCACCCTCGTCAACAAACAAAAAAACAAATAACCCATTTTTTAAAATGGGCAGAGGAACTCAACAGACAGTTCTCCAGAAGAGACATACAGACGGCCAACAGACACATGAAGAGATGCCCCACGTCGCTTGTCGTCAGAGAAATGCAAATTAAAACCACAGTGAGTTATCACCTCACACAAGTAAGGATCGCCATCGTCGGAAAGACAAACAACAACAAATATTGGCGAGGTTGGGAAGAAAGGGGAGCCCTCCTACGCTGCTGGCGGGAATGAAATTAGTCCAACCACCGTGGAGAGCAGTATGGAGGGTCCTCAAAAGGCTCAAAATAGACTTACCGTTTGACCCAGGAATTCCACTCCTAGGAACTTAGCCTAAGAATGCAGCACTCAAGATTGGAAAAGACAGACGCACCCCTATGTTTATCGCAGCACCATTTACAATAGCCAAGAATTGGAAGCAACCCAAGTGTCCATCAGTAGATGACCGGATAAAGAAGATGTGGTACATATACACAATGGAATATTACTCAGCCACAAGGAGAAAACAGATCCGACCATTTGCAACAACATGGATGGAGCTAGAGGATATTATGCTCAGCGAAATAAGCCAAGCGGAGAGAGAGAAATACCAAATGATTTCACCCATCTGTGGAGTATAAGAACAAGGCAAAAAACTGAAGGAACCAAACAGCAGCAGAATCACAGAACCCAAGAATGGACTAACAGGTACCAAAAGGGAAAGGGACTGGGGAGGATGGGTGGGTAAGGAGGGATTTGTGGGGGGGCGGGGGGGAGAAGAAAGGGGGTATTATGATTAGCATGCATAATGTGGGAGGTGGGAGAAAGGGGAGGGCTGCACAGCACAGAGACGGGCAGGCAGCGATTCGACAACCATTGTGCTGTGCTCATGGACAGTGACTGTAACGGGGTTGGTGGGGGACGACCTGGTCTAGGGGAGAGCCTAGTAAACATAATATTCTTAATGTAATTGTAGATTAATGATAACAAGAAAGAAAGAAAGAAGAAAGAAAGAAAGAAAGAAAGAAAGAAAGAAAGAAAGAAAGAAAGAAAGAAAGAAAGAAAGAAAGAAAGAAAAGGGGGAATTACTCCCTGATAGGATCAAAGTAACTGTAAATCAACGATTAATGCACGCCTTAAGTGTCCTTAATTTTGATCACTTAAAGGGTGTCAGATGATCAGCTATGGAAACACATTTCTCTGATAGTATTCCTTACTCTTCAAAGAAAGAAAAAAGCAGTTCCTGTGTGGTGATCTTCACAATGGTTTAAAGGTCATGTCAGAGTGTGGGCAAAGGGTTTGTTTGTGTTTATACAGAGGATCAAAGCCTAACTTGGCTACCCGGAAAACGAATTAAGATACGATACGAAGAAGAACTTCCAACATCAACGTTCTCTGGAAGAGTCACTCCAGAAGATGATTGATCGTCAAGAAACTTCAACAAAGATCCTGGCGCTGTTGCAGTTGTAGCTGCATTCATCCCACCGGTTCTGGGCCTTGCCATTGGAACGAAGAAGGAGATATCCAAGCTGGCCTGTGCATAAAGTAAAACAACAAATTTGACTGGATCCATATATACTGTTGCAACTCGAACACGAATTAGGGGAAGTGCAGGTTGCGGCACTCCAAAATCTTGCGACTCTACTGTTAAAAGAACATATGGAATGTGAGCAGTTCCCAGGAATGTGTTGTTTCAATTTGTCTGATTTTTTTCTCAAACTATTCAAATTCAGTTAGACAATGTCCCTCGTGTCACTGGTAAGTTTTCACAAATGCCTAGGGTGCCTAGCTGTGTTTTTTTTTTTTTTTTTTTTTTTGGCTTCACTGGAGATGGCTGGTAATGGTAGGTCTGCTCTGGTTACGTAGCTGTATTCCTATTGTGTTAACGTGTGTATGCAACTTAATTAGTAGTTTAAAACCTATATACGTGCTTATGTTACTCTACAAGAAGATATGTCAAAGAAATCATCGATCTTCCCACGTTTTCCTCCCTCTGCTACTTCTAGAGCCTCGCCTCTTCCTTCCTAATTACAACCCTTCAGTAGAATTCGTGCCTCATAACGAAATTACCGAGTATCATAATTCTTCCGAGTGGTGAAGATACCTCAAGACAAATGCTGGGCATGAAGGCCACAGGGCATGGATCTGCAAAGAAGTAAAACGCTAACCTTTTCACACAATATTGCTCCTCTCTCACTTAACCAACTTTCCATTTCCCTGCATGGCCCTGGAAGATGACTGGTTAGCCAGAGACGGGTAAGACTCCTCAAGGGAGGGACAACCTAAGACAGGCACAGTCGCAGGGGGGCCATCAGGTGAGAAATTGGGGATCAACAGAGGTGAGGCTTAGAACCCCACGCCACCCCTGTTTAGAGAGAAATCTTCTGCATCCGTGGATGTTTTGTTGCCCCTGTCTAGCTTGGATTAATACTTAGTCTATAGGCACACACCTGATCATCTACATTTGCCCTCTTACAGCACTAAACGATGTTTTCTACCTTTCTCTTGCATCTACCTACCACGTCAGCATTTTATTAAAAATTAATAATAATAACAATAATAATAAGGGAGAAATGTGGAAATCACATACAAATCAAGTATAAAAATCAAACGAATATTCATATTTGACCTGACTGTTTATAGTTCGTAATGCGTGATCAAAACCGAAAGTTTCTGTGATGACTGCCCTTGCACTCTTCACCATGTAAGAATTCAACATCCATTCACGGTACAAACTCTCAACAAAAAAGGGCACGGAGGGCAAGTACCTCAACATAATGAAGGCCATATATGATAAACCCACAGCCAGCACTGTCCTGAAACGGCGAGAAGCTGAAAGATTTTTCCACTGAGACCGGGAAGAGGACAGGGATGCCCACCCACTCTCCCCACCGTTATCTAACATAGTACTGGAGGCCTTAGCCACGGCAGTCAGAGAAAACAAACAAATACAGGGAATCCAGATTGGTAAAGAAGAAGTTAAACTGTCACAATTTGCAGATGACATGATATTGTACATAAGAACCCTAAAGACAACACTCGAAGACGACTAGGAACTAGTATCGGAATCCAGCAAAGTTGCAGGATACAGAATTAACACACAGAAATATGTAGCTTTCCTATACACTACCAGTGAACTAATAGAAAGAGAAATCAGGAAAACAATTCCATTCACAGTAGCATCAGAAAGAATGAAATACCTAGGAATAAACCTTACCAAGGAAGTGAAAGACCTATACCCTGAAAACTACCAGTCACACTTATGAGAAATTAAAGGGGACACTAACAAACGGAAACTCGTCCCATGCTCGTGGCTAGGAAGAATTAATATCGTCAAAATGGCCATCCTGCCCAAGGCAATATACAGATTTGATTCAATCCCTATCACATTACCAGCAACATTCTTCAACGAACTGGATCAAATAGTTCAAACATTCATAAGGAGACACAAAAGACCCGAATAGCCAAAGCGATACTGAGAAAGAAGAATAAAGCAGGGGGGATCTCACTCCCCAACTTCAAGCTCTAACTGCAAAGCCATAGTAATCAAGGCCATTTGATCCTGACACAAGAACAGAGCCACAGACCAGTGGAACAGATTAGAGACTCCAGACATTAACCCCAACATATATGGTCAAATGACAGGTGATCAAGGAGCCATGGACATACCATGGCGAAATGACAGTCTCTTCAACAGATGGCGCTGGCAAAACCGGACAGCTACATGTAGGAGAACGAAACTGGATAACGGTCTAACCCCATACACAAAAGTCAATTCAAAGTGGATCAAAGACCTGAATGTAAGTCAGGAAACCATAAAACTCTTGGGAAAAAAACGTAGGCAAAATCCTCTTAGACATAAACATGAGTGTCCTCTTCTTGAACATATCTCCCCGTGCAAGGAAAACAACAGCAATGATGAACAAGTGGGACTATATTAAGCTGAAAAGCTTCTGTGCAGCAAAAGACACCATCAATAGAACCAAAAGGTACCCTACAGTATGGGAGAATACATTTGTAAATGACAGATCCGATAAAGGCTGGACGTCCAAAATGTATAAAGAGTTCACCCTCGTCAACAAACAAAAAAACAAATAACCCATTTTTTAAAATGGGCAGAGGAACTCAACAGACAGTTCTCCAGAAGAGACATACAGACGGCCAACAGACACATGAAGAGATGCCCCACGTCGCTTGTCGTCAGAGAAATGCAAATTAAAACCACAGTGAGTTATCACCTCACACAAGTAAGGATCGCCATCGTCGGAAAGACAAACAACAACAAATATTGGCGAGGTTGGGAAGAAAGGGGAGCCCTCCTACGCTGCTGGCGGGAATGAAATTAGTCCAACCACCGTGGAGAGCAGTATGGAGGGTCCTCAAAAGGCTCAAAATAGACTTACCGTTTGACCCAGGAATTCCACTCCTAGGAACTTAGCCTAAGAACGCAGCACTCAAGATTGGAAAAGACAGACGCACCCCTATGTTTATCGCAGCACCATTTACAATAGCCAAGAATTGGAAGCAACCCAAGTGTCCATCAGTAGATGACCGGATAAAGAAGATGTGGTACATATACACAATGGAATATTACTCAGCCACAAGGAGAAAACAGATCCGACCATTTGCAACAACATGGATGGAGCTAGAGGATATTATGCTCAGCGAAATAAGCCAAGCGGAGAGAGAGAAATACCAAATGATTTCACCCATCTGTGGAGTATAAGAACAAGGCAAAAAACTGAAGGAACCAAACAGCAGCAGAATCACAGAACCCAAGAATGGACTAACAGGTACCAAAAGGGAAAGGGACTGGGGAGGATGGGTGGGTAAGGAGGGATTTGTGGGGGGGCGGGGGGGAGAAGAAAGGGGGTATTATGATTAGCATGCATAATGTGGGAGGTGGGAGAAAGGGGAGGGCTGCACAGCACAGAGACGGGCAGGCAGCGATTCGACAACCATTGTGCTGTGCTCATGGACAGTGACTGTAACGGGGTTGGTGGGGGACGACCTGGTCTAGGGGAGAGCCTAGTAAACATAATATTCTTAATGTAATTGTAGATTAATGATAACAAGAAAGAAAGAAAGAAGAAAGAAAGAAAGAAAGAAAGAAAGAAAGAAAGAAAGAAAGAAAGAAAGAAAGAAAGAAAGAAAGAAAGAAAGAAAAGGGGGAATTACTCCCTGATAGGATCAAAGTAACTGTAAATCAACGATTAATGCACGCCTTAAGTGTCCTTAATTTTGATCACTTAAAGGGTGTCAGATGATCAGCTATGGAAACACATTTCTCTGATAGTATTCCTTACTCTTCAAAGAAAGAAAAAAGCAGTTCCTGTGTGGTGATCTTCACAATGGTTTAAAGGTCATGTCAGAGTGTGGGCAAAGGGTTTGTTTGTGTTTATACAGAGGATCAAAGCCTAACTTGGCTACCCGGAAAACGAATTAAGATACGATACGAAGAAGAACTTCCAACATCAACGTTCTCTGGAAGAGTCACTCCAGAAGATGATTGATCGTCAAGAAACTTCAACAAAGATCCTGGCGCTGTTGCAGTTGTAGCTGCATTCATCCCACCGGTTCTGGGCCTTGCCATTGGAACGAAGAAGGAGATATCCAAGCTGGCCTGTGCATAAAGTAAAACAACAAATTTGACTGGATCCATATATACTGTTGCAACTCGAACACGAATTAGGGGAAGTGCAGGTTGCGGCACTCCAAAATCTTGCGACTCTACTGTTAAAAGAACATATGGAATGTGAGCAGTTCCCAGGAATGTGTTGTTTCAATTTGTCTGATTTTTTTCTCAAACTATTCAAATTCAGTTAGACAATGTCCCTCGTGTCACTGGTAAGTTTTCACAAATGCCTAGGGTGCCTAGCTGTGTTTTTTTTTTTTTTTTTTTTTTTTGGCTTCACTGGAGATGGCTGGTAATGGTAGGTCTGCTCTGGTTACGTAGCTGTATTCCTATTGTGTTAACGTGTGTATGCAACTTAATTAGTAGTTTAAAACCTATATACGTGCTTATGTTACTCTACAAGAAGATATGTCAAAGAAATCATCGATCTTCCCACGTTTTCCTCCCTCTGCTACTTCTAGAGCCTCGCCTCTTCCTTCCTAATTACAACCCTTCAGTAGAATTCGTGCCTCATAACGAAATTACCGAGTATCATAATTCTTCCGAGTGGTGAAGATACCTCAAGACAAATGCTGGGCATGAAGGCCACAGGGCATGGATCTGCAAAGAAGTAAAACGCTAACCTTTTCACACAATATTGCTCCTCTCTCACTTAACCAACTTTCCATTTCCCTGCATGGCCCTGGAAGATGACTGGTTAGCCAGAGACGGGTAAGACTCCTCAAGGGAGGGACAACCTAAGACAGGCACAGTCGCAGGGGGGCCATCAGGTGAGAAATTGGGGATCAACAGAGGTGAGGCTTAGAACCCCACGCCACCCCTGTTTAGAGAGAAATCTTCTGCATCCGTGGATGTTTTGTTGCCCCTGTCTAGCTTGGATTAATACTTAGTCTATAGGCACACACCTGATCATCTACATTTGCCCTCTTACAGCACTAAACGATGTTTTCTACCTTTCTCTTGCATCTACCTACCATGTCAGCATTTTATTAAAAATTAATAATAATAACAATAATAATAAGGGAGAAATGTGGAAATCACATACAAATCAAGTATAAAAATCAAACGAATATTCATATTTGACCTGACTGTTTATAGTTCGTAATGCGTGATCAAAACCGAAAGTTTCTGTGATGACTGCCCTTGCACTCTTCACCATGTAAGAATTCAACATCCATTCACGGTACAAACTCTCAACAAAAAAGGGCACGGAGGGCAAGTACCTCAACATAATGAAGGCCATATATGATAAACCCACAGCCAGCACTGTCCTGAAACGGCGAGAAGCTGAAAGATTTTTCCACTGAGACCGGGAAGAGGACAGGGATGCCCACCCACTCTCCCCACCGTTATCTAACATAGTACTGGAGGCCTTAGCCACGGCAGTCAGAGAAAACAAACAAATACAGGGAATCCAGATTGGTAAAGAAGAAGTTAAACTGTCACAATTTGCAGATGACATGATATTGTACATAAGAACCCTAAAGACAACACTCGAAGACGACTAGGAACTAGTATCGGAATCCAGCAAAGTTGCAGGATACAGAATTAACACACAGAAATATGTAGCTTTCCTATACACTACCAGTGAACTAATAGAAAGAGAAATCAGGAAAACAATTCCATTCACAGTAGCATCAGAAAGAATGAAATACCTAGGAATAAACCTTACCAAGGAAGTGAAAGACCTATACCCTGAAAACTACCAGTCACACTTATGAGAAATTAAAGGGGACACTAACAAACGGAAACTCGTCCCATGCTCGTGGCTAGGAAGAATTAATATCGTCAAAATGGCCATCCTGCCCAAGGCAATATACAGATTTGATTCAATCCCTATCACATTACCAGCAACATTCTTCAACGAACTGGATCAAATAGTTCAAACATTCATAAGGAGACACAAAAGACCCGAATAGCCAAAGCGATACTGAGAAAGAAGAATAAAGCAGGGGGGATCTCACTCCCCAACTTCAAGCTCTAACTGCAAAGCCATAGTAATCAAGGCAATTTGATCCTGACACAAGAACAGAGCCACAGACCAGTGGAACAGATTAGAGACTCCAGACATTAACCCCAACATATATGGTCAAATGACAGGTGATCAAGGAGCCATGGACATACCATGGCGAAATGACAGTCTCTTCAACAGATGGCGCTGGCAAAACCGGACAGCTACATGTAGGAGAACGAAACTGGATAACGGTCTAACCCCATACACAAAAGTCAATTCAAAGTGGATCAAAGACCTGAATGTAAGTCAGGAAACCATAAAACTCTTGGGAAAAAAACGTAGGCAAAATCCTCTTAGACATAAACATGAGTGTCCTCTTCTTGAACATATCTCCCCGTGCAAGGAAAACAACAGCAATGATGAACAAGTGGGACTATATTAAGCTGAAAAGCTTCTGTGCAGCAAAAGACACCATCAATAGAACCAAAAGGTACCCTACAGTATGGGAGAATACATTTGTAAATGACAGATCCGATAAAGGCTGGACGTCCAAAATGTATAAAGAGTTCACCCTCGTCAACAAACAAAAAAACAAATAACCCATTTTTTAAAATGGGCAGAGGAACTCAACAGACAGTTCTCCAGAAGAGACATACAGACGGCCAACAGACACATGAAGAGATGCCCCACGTCGCTTGTCGTCAGAGAAATGCAAATTAAAACCACAGTGAGTTATCACCTCACACAAGTAAGGATCGCCATCGTCGGAAAGACAAACAACAACAAATATTGGCGAGGTTGGGAAGAAAGGGGAGCCCTCCTACGCTGCTGGCGGGAATGAAATTAGTCCAACCACCGTGGAGAGCAGTATGGAGGGTCCTCAAAAGGCTCAAAATAGACTTACCGTTTGACCCAGGAATTCCACTCCTAGGAACTTAGCCTAAGAACGCAGCACTCAAGATTGGAAAAGACAGACGCACCCCTATGTTTATCGCAGCACCATTTACAATAGCCAAGAATTGGAAGCAACCCAAGTGTCCATCAGTAGATGACCGGATAAAGAAGATGTGGTACATATACACAATGGAATATTACTCAGCCACAAGGAGAAAACAGATCCGACCATTTGCAACAACATGGATGGAGCTAGAGGATATTATGCTCAGCGAAATAAGCCAAGCGGAGAGAGAGAAATACCAAATGATTTCACCCATCTGTGGAGTATAAGAACAAGGCAAAAAACTGAAGGAACCAAACAGCAGCAGAATCACAGAACCCAAGAATGGACTAACAGGTACCAAAAGGGAAAGGGACTGGGGAGGATGGGTGGGTAAGGAGGGATTTGTGGGGGGGCGGGGGGGAGAAGAAAGGGGGTATTATGATTAGCATGCATAATGTGGGAGGTGGGAGAAAGGGGAGGGCTGCACAGCACAGAGACGGGCAGGCAGCGATTCGACAACCATTGTGCTGTGCTCATGGACAGTGACTGTAACGGGGTTGGTGGGGGACGACCTGGTCTAGGGGAGAGCCTAGTAAACATAATATTCTTAATGTAATTGTAGATTAATGATAACAAGAAAGAAAGAAAGAAGAAAGAAAGAAAGAAAGAAAGAAAGAAAGAAAGAAAGAAAGAAAGAAAGAAAGAAAGAAAGAAAGAAAGAAAGAAAGAAAAGGGGGAATTACTCCCTGATAGGATCAAAGTAACTGTAAATCAACGATTAATGCACGCCTTAAGTGTCCTTAATTTTGATCACTTAAAGGGTGTCAGATGATCAGCTATGGAAACACATTTCTCTGATAGTATTCCTTACTCTTCAAAGAAAGAAAAAAGCAGTTCCTGTGTGGTGATCTTCACAATGGTTTAAAGGTCATGTCAGAGTGTGGGCAAAGGGTTTGTTTGTGTTTATACAGAGGATCAAAGCCTAACTTGGCTACCCGGAAAACGAATTAAGATACGATACGAAGAAGAACTTCCAACATCAACGTTCTCTGGAAGAGTCACTCCAGAAGATGATTGATCGTCAAGAAACTTCAACAAAGATCCTGGCGCTGTTGCAGTTGTAGCTGCATTCATCCCACCGGTTCTGGGCCTTGCCATTGGAACGAAGAAGGAGATATCCAAGCTGGCCTGTGCATAAAGTAAAACAACAAATTTGACTGGATCCATATATACTGTTGCAACTCGAACACGAATTAGGGGAAGTGCAGGTTGCGGCACTCCAAAATCTTGCGACTCTACTGTTAAAAGAACATATGGAATGTGAGCAGTTCCCAGGAATGTGTTGTTTCAATTTGTCTGATTTTTTTCTCAAACTATTCAAATTCAGTTAGACAATGTCCCTCGTGTCACTGGTAAGTTTTCACAAATGCCTAGGGTGCCTAGCTGTGTTTTTTTTTTTTTTTTTTTTTTTTGGCTTCACTGGAGATGGCTGGTAATGGTAGGTCTGCTCTGGTTACGTAGCTGTATTCCTATTGTGTTAACGTGTGTATGCAACTTAATTAGTAGTTTAAAACCTATATACGTGCTTATGTTACTCTACAAGAAGATATGTCAAAGAAATCATCGATCTTCCCACGTTTTCCTCCCTCTGCTACTTCTAGAGCCTCGCCTCTTCCTTCCTAATTACAACCCTTCAGTAGAATTCGTGCCTCATAACGAAATTACCGAGTATCATAATTCTTCCGAGTGGTGAAGATACCTCAAGACAAATGCTGGGCATGAAGGCCACAGGGCATGGATCTGCAAAGAAGTAAAACGCTAACCTTTTCACACAATATTGCTCCTCTCTCACTTAACCAACTTTCCATTTCCCTGCATGGCCCTGGAAGATGACTGGTTAGCCAGAGACGGGTAAGACTCCTCAAGGGAGGGACAACCTAAGACAGGCACAGTCGCAGGGGGGCCATCAGGTGAGAAATTGGGGATCAACAGAGGTGAGGCTTAGAACCCCACGCCACCCCTGTTTAGAGAGAAATCTTCTGCATCCGTGGATGTTTTGTTGCCCCTGTCTAGCTTGGATTAATACTTAGTCTATAGGCACACACCTGATCATCTACATTTGCCCTCTTACAGCACTAAACGATGTTTTCTACCTTTCTCTTGCATCTACCTACCACGTCAGCATTTTATTAAAAATTAATAATAATAACAATAATAATAAGGGAGAAATGTGGAAATCACATACAAATCAAGTATAAAAATCAAACGAATATTCATATTTGACCTGACTGTTTATAGTTCGTAATGCGTGATCAAAACCGAAAGTTTCTGTGATGACTGCCCTTGCACTCTTCACCATGTAAGAATTCAACATCCATTCACGGTACAAACTCTCAACAAAAAAGGGCACGGAGGGCAAGTACCTCAACATAATGAAGGCCATATATGATAAACCCACAGCCAGCACTGTCCTGAAACGGCGAGAAGCTGAAAGATTTTTCCACTGAGACCGGGAAGAGGACAGGGATGCCCACCCACTCTCCCCACCGTTATCTAACATAGTACTGGAGGCCTTAGCCACGGCAGT
>NW_026644955.1:0-49254 GCF_030020395.1 Manis pentadactyla | reverse complement strand
AAGGAGCCTACCATCTCCCCCTCTCTCTCTCAAAGTAGACAAGCATCTCTCTCTCCCCTCTCTCTCACAAAGAAGCCTAGCATCTCTCTCTCTCTCTCTCCAAGGATTCTAGCATCTAACCCTTTCTCTCTCTCCCTAAGAAGCCTAGCCTCACACTCTCCCTCTTACAAAGGAGCCTAACATCTCTCTCTCTCTCTCTTTCTCTCAAAGGAGACTATAATCTCCCTGTCTTTCTATCTCTCTCACTTTACTTGTAACCCCAGGTTCCTGGGAATTTGTCCCCATGGGACCATCTATGGGATGTCCAGATAGAAGGATTATTGGAAAGCTTCCCACATACACCCAGAGAAATCTACCACTTCTCCCCGAGAGTGGAGCTAATGCCCCTGTGAGGAAGGATCTATGGGGGAACACAAGGAGGGTAAAAATATTCACACTTTGGTTGGACGCCCAGGTTCTAAGTCTGTTCAAACTCACATTCGAATGTGGGGCTTGGTGTCATCCTTGATAACATAGCTGCCAGAAGAGTCATCCAGTTGATCTAGAAAACGCACAACAGAAAGCATCAAGAACACTGACTGGAAGTGATGCAGGATCCCCTTTTTCCTACTTTTGTAGAACAGCTGAAAGCAGGGTTTCCAAGCTTGCAAGGACGGGAGCTCCTTGCAACAGAACACTAACAGCAGAACTACCGTATGATCCAGCAACCACACTTGTGGGTATTGACACAAAAGGACTAAAATCGGGCTCTCAACGAGACACCTGCACTCCATTGTTCCCTGCAACGTGATTCTGAATAGCTAAGAGGTGGTAACAACCAAGATGCCCATCGACACATGAATGGGGAAAGAATATGTGGTTTATACATACGATGGAATCCAATTTAGCCTTGAGAAAAGGAAATTTTGCAATATGCAACAACATGGATGAACCCCTTGAGAACATTAAATGAAACAAGCCAGTCACAGAAAGAGAAATACTGCATGAATACACTTAACATGTAGTATCTAAAGTAGTCAAATCCATATAACCAAATGGGTGGAATGGTGTTGGCCAGGGTTAGGGTCATGGGAAATGGGGAGTTACTAAACAAGGAGTGTAAAGTCTCAGTGAAGGAAGATGAATAAACTCTGGAGATCTGCTGTACGGCACTGCCAACAATACTACATTAAACACTTAAAACATCTGTTAGACGGTAGGTCTTACGTTAACTCTTCTAGCCACAACAAATATTGTTAAAAAATCATGTGGCAGAGTACTGGGACTTTTAGAAAGACAAATTGTAAATCAACAAAGTAACAGGTAAAAATTATTTTTAAAGCAGTTAAAGTCTCTAGAAGTTATCCTAAAGGTATACAGCATTTTAAGAATTATTCATTCAGGACAACTGATTATTTGTCGGTAAGAATAGTGAGTTTGTGGCATCTGAGGCATGACTTGTTCCCTTACCTACCAAACCCATGCACTGTGTATCAGAAGCTCTACTTGGAGTGCTCTACTCCTGGGAGGTGCAGGCAGGGACAAAGTGGGTACCTTTCCTCACAGCTCTCATACGTAAAGAGCTAAAGGAAGGTACAGTGAAAAAAGCTCATCAAAGAGAGAATACTATTGAGAGGTAGAAATTGTATTTTTTTAGAACCAAATGGAAATCTTGGAGTTAAGAACCATAACCAAAGTGTATATTTGAGCTGGCAGAAGTAACCAGCAGCCAACTTAAAGCGAGATCCATGGAGATTATGGATTTTGCAGAACAGAGAGAAAAATTAATGAATGAAGGAAAACGAAGAGCCACAGAGAAATGTGGGGCATCAATAAGTGCAGCCACACGTGCAATGCGAATACAAGCAGGATTGGAGAAAGGAACAGAAAAATATTTAAAGTATTTAATGGCAGAAAATTCCCAAAATGTGACCAAAAAACAATACATACATCCAAGAAACTCTATAAATTCCAAGTAGCATAAACACAAAGAGCTCTCCATCTGGGCACATCATAGGCAAAATACTGAAAGCCAAAGATAAAGATCTTGAAGGCAAAAAGAGAAAAATAACGTGATATACATGTACACTCCAGTAAGATTAACAGCTGACTTCTCATCAGACATGATAGCAGTTGGAAGGCAGTGGGGACAACATGTTCTCATTGCTGGAAGTAAAAACTCAAACAAGAATCTTATATCCAGCAAATTACCTTTCACAGATGAAGGTGAAAAAAGACATCCTTAGGTAAATAAAAACTGAGGAAACTTGTTGCTAGCTGACATGTCTTACAAGGAACATTAAAGGGAGAGAATTATTCAGCCATGAGAAATAATGAAGTTCTGATACACACAACATGGGTGAAACCCTAAGTTTTCATGCTAACTGGAGGAAAACACAAAGAATCACACATTGTATGATTCTCACTTATAGGAAATGTCCAGAAGAGCCGAGCCTACAGGACAGAAAGTACATTCGTGATTACCTACGGCTAGGGACAGTTCTCCCTTGTGTCATAATGAAAATATCTGAAAATTGATGGTAGCAATGGTGGCACAGCTCTGTGAATATACCAGCCACCACTCTATTGTGTATTTTAAGGGGATGAATTGTATGACATGTGAATTACACCTACACAATGAAAATAAATGCTACAGGAATTTCTTCAGACTGAAAAACTAAATTAAATGAGACAGCTGTCTGAATCCAAACAAACAGAAAACACTGGTAAATGTACTTCTATAGGTAATTATAAAAGTCAGTATAATTGCATACTTTTTCTCTTTACTTAATTCTCTCAAAGAATCCTAGCATCTCTCTCTCAAAGGAGCCTATATCCTCTCTGTCTCTCTCTGTTTATCTCTCTCTCAAAGTGCCAGCGTGTATTGCTCTCTCTCTCTCAAAGGAACCCAGAATCTCTATCTCTCTGTCTCACTCTGTCTCTCTCTCAGAGAAGCCTAGCATCTCTCTCTCTCTCTCTCTCTCTCTCTCTCTCTCTCTCTCTCTCTCTGTCTCTCTCTCTCTCTCTAAGGATTCTAGCATCTCTCAAATTCTCTCTCTCCCTAAGAAGCCTAGCACCACACTCTCCCTCTTTCAAAGGAGCCTAACATCTCTCAATCTCTCCCTCTTTCTCTCAAGTAGACTAGAATCTCCGTCTTTCTATCTATCTCTATTTCTCTCAAAGGAGCCTAGCATCCCTCAACCTCTCTCTCTCTCAAAGGAGCCTATCTTCTCTCTCTCTCTCTCTCTCTCTCTCTCTCTCTCCCTCTCTCTCTCTAGCTCTCAACAGTGACAACCATCTAACTCTCTCTCTCTCCAAGGAGTAAATCGTCTCTCCCTCTCCCTCCCTCCCCCTCAAAGTGTACTACCATGCCTTTCTCTCTCTCTCTAAAGGGATTCTAGGATCTCTCTCTTTCTCCCTCTCGCTAAGAAACCTACCATCACACTCGCTCTCTTTCAAAGGAGACTAGCATCTCTGTCAATCTCTCAAAGGACTCTAGCATCTCTCTCTTTCTCTCTCTCACTAAGAAGCCTAGCATCACACTCACTCTCTTTCAAAAGAGCTTACCGTCTCTCTAACTATCTCTCTTTTTCTCAAAGGTGACTAGAATCTCCGTCTTTTTTCTCTCTTTCTCTCAAAGGAGCCTAGCATCCCTCACTCTCTCTCTGTGTCTCTCAACGGAGCCTTGCATGTATCCCTTTATCTGTCTCATTCAAAGGAGCCGAGCATGTCTCTCTCTCTCGAAGGAGCCTAGCATAACTCTGTTACTGTATATCTCTCTTTCTCTCAAAGTAGCCTAGAATATCTCTCCCTCTCTCTCTCAAAGAAGCCAAGCATCTCTCTCTCTGTCTATCCCCAAGGAGCCTAGCAACTCCCTGTCTTTCTCTCTCTCCTTCTCACAAAGGGGCCTATCATCTCTCAGTCTCTCTCTGTCTATCTCTCTCTAAGGAGTCTAGCATGTATCTCCCTCTCTCTCTCTCAAATTAGTCTAGTATCTCTCTCTCTTTCTCAAATGATCCTAGCATCTATCTCTTTCTCTCAAAGGTGTCTAGCATCTCTCTCTCTTTCTCACAGTAGACTAGAATCTCTCTCTAAGAGTTGCATAGCATCTCTGTCTGTCTCTCTCTCTCTAATTAGCCTAGCATCTCTCTCTCTCTCAAATTAGTCTAGATACTCTCTCTTCACTGTCCCTCTGTCTCTCTCTGTAATGAGCCTAGCATCACTCTCAAAGGAGCCTAGCATCTCTCTGTCTCTGTATATCTCTCTTTCTCTCTAAGGAGCCTAGAATCTCTCAACCCCCCACTCTCTCAGAGTGGCCTTTTATCCCTTTCTCTCTCTCTCTCTCACAAAAGAGCCTATCATCTCTCTCTCTGTCCATCTCTCTCTGTTTCTCTTTCTGTGAAAGGAGACTTGCATGTAACTCTCTCTCTTTCAAAGGAGACTAGCATCCCTCTCTCTCTCGAAGCATAGCATCTCTCTGTCTCTGTATATCTCTCTTCCTCTTAAAGGAGCCTAGAATCTCTCTCCTTCTCTCTCTCACTCAAAGGAGCCTATCATCTCTCTGTCTCTGTATATCTCTCTTTTCTCAAAGGAGCCTAGAATCTCTCTCTCTCTAACTCTCTCTAAGGAGCCTACCATCTCCCCCTCTCTCTCTCAAAGTAGACAAGCATCTCTCTCTCCCCTCTCTCTCACAAAGAAGCCTAGCATCTCTCTCTCTCTCTCTCCAAGGATTCTAGCATCTAACCCTTTCTCTCTCTCCCTAAGAAGCCTAGCCTCACACTCTCCCTCTTACAAAGGAGCCTAACATCTCTCTCTCTCTCTCTTTCTCTCAAAGGAGACTATAATCTCCCTGTCTTTCTATCTCTCTCACTTTACTTGTAACCCCAGGTTCCTGGGAATTTGTCCCCATGGGACCATCTATGGGATGTCCAGATAGAAGGATTATTGGAAAGCTTCCCACATACACCCAGAGAAATCTACCACTTCTCCCCGAGAGTGGAGCTAATGCCCCTGTGAGGAAGGATCTATGGGGGAACACAAGGAGGGTAAAAATATTCACACTTTGGTTGGACGCCCAGGTTCTAAGTCTGTTCAAACTCACATTCGAATGTGGGGCTTGGTGTCATCCTTGATAACATAGCTGCCAGAAGAGTCATCCAGTTGATCTAGAAAACGCACAACAGAAAGCATCAAGAACACTGACTGGAAGTGATGCAGGATCCCCTTTTTCCTACTTTTGTAGAACAGCTGAAAGCAGGGTTTCCAAGCTTGCAAGGACGGGAGCTCCTTGCAACAGAACACTAACAGCAGAACTACCGTATGATCCAGCAACCACACTTGTGGGTATTGACACAAAAGGACTAAAATCGGGCTCTCAACGAGACACCTGCACTCCATTGTTCCCTGCAACGTGATTCTGAATAGCTAAGAGGTGGTAACAACCAAGATGCCCATCGACACATGAATGGGGAAAGAATATGTGGTTTATACATACGATGGAATCCAATTTAGCCTTGAGAAAAGGAAATTTTGCAATATGCAACAACATGGATGAACCCCTTGAGAACATTAAATGAAACAAGCCAGTCACAGAAAGAGAAATACTGCATGAATACACTTAACATGTAGTATCTAAAGTAGTCAAATCCATATAACCAAATGGGTGGAATGGTGTTGGCCAGGGTTAGGGTCATGGGAAATGGGGAGTTACTAAACAAGGAGTGTAAAGTCTCAGTGAAGGAAGATGAATAAACTCTGGAGATCTGCTGTACGGCACTGCCAACAATACTACATTAAACACTTAAAACATCTGTTAGACGGTAGGTCTTACGTTAACTCTTCTAGCCACAACAAATATTGTTAAAAAATCATGTGGCAGAGTACTGGGACTTTTAGAAAGACAAATTGTAAATCAACAAAGTAACAGGTAAAAATTATTTTTAAAGCAGTTAAAGTCTCTAGAAGTTATCCTAAAGGTATACAGCATTTTAAGAATTATTCATTCAGGACAACTGATTATTTGTCGGTAAGAATAGTGAGTTTGTGGCATCTGAGGCATGACTTGTTCCCTTACCTACCAAACCCATGCACTGTGTATCAGAAGCTCTACTTGGAGTGCTCTACTCCTGGGAGGTGCAGGCAGGGACAAAGTGGGTACCTTTCCTCACAGCTCTCATACGTAAAGAGCTAAAGGAAGGTACAGTGAAAAAAGCTCATCAAAGAGAGAATACTATTGAGAGGTAGAAATTGTATTTTTTTAGAACCAAATGGAAATCTTGGAGTTAAGAACCATAACCAAAGTGTATATTTGAGCTGGCAGAAGTAACCAGCAGCCAACTTAAAGCGAGATCCATGGAGATTATGGATTTTGCAGAACAGAGAGAAAAATTAATGAATGAAGGAAAACGAAGAGCCACAGAGAAATGTGGGGCATCAATAAGTGCAGCCACACGTGCAATGCGAATACAAGCAGGATTGGAGAAAGGAACAGAAAAATATTTAAAGTATTTAATGGCAGAAAATTCCCAAAATGTGACCAAAAAACAATACATACATCCAAGAAACTCTATAAATTCCAAGTAGCATAAACACAAAGAGCTCTCCATCTGGGCACATCATAGGCAAAATACCGAAAGCCAAAGATAAAGATCTTGAAGGCAAAAAGAGAAAAATAACGTGATATACATGTACACTCCAGTAAGATTAACAGCTGACTTCTCATCAGACATGATAGCAGTTGGAAGGCAGTGGGGACAACATGTTCTCATTGCTGGAAGTAAAAACTCAAACAAGAATCTTATATCCAGCAAATTACCTTTCACAGATGAAGGTGAAAAAAGACATCCTTAGGTAAATAAAAACTGAGGAAACTTGTTGCTAGCTGACATGTCTTACAAGGAACATTAAAGGGAGAGAATTATTCAGCCATGAGAAATAATGAAGTTCTGATACACACAACATGGGTGAAACCCTAAGTTTTCATGCTAACTGGAGGAAAACACAAAGAATCACACATTGTATGATTCTCACTTATAGGAAATGTCCAGAAGAGCCGAGCCTACAGGACAGAAAGTACATTCGTGATTACCTACGGCTAGGGACAGTTCTCCCTTGTGTCATAATGAAAATATCTGAAAATTGATGGTAGCAATGGTGGCACAGCTCTGTGAATATACCAGCCACCACTCTATTGTGTATTTTAAGGGGATGAATTGTATGACATGTGAATTACACCTACACAATGAAAATAAATGCTACAGGAATTTCTTCAGACTGAAAAACTAAATTAAATGAGACAGCTGTCTGAATCCAAACAAACAGAAAACACTGGTAAATGTACTTCTATAGGTAATTATAAAAGTCAGTATAATTGCATACTTTTTCTCTTTACTTAATTCTCTCAAAGAATCCTAGCATCTCTCTCTCAAAGGAGCCTATATCCTCTATGTCTCTCTCTGTTTATCTCTCTCTCAAAGTGCCAGCGTGTATTGCTCTCTCTCTCTCAAAGGAACCCAGAATCTCTATCTCTCTGTCTCACTCTGTCTCTCTCTCAGAGAAGCCTAGCATCTCTCTCTCTCTCTCTCTCTCTCTCTCTGTCTCTCTCTCTCTCTCTAAGGATTCTAGCATCTCTCAAATTCTCTCTCTCCCTAAGAAGCCTAGCACCACACTCTCCCTCTTTCAAAGGAGCCTAACATCTCTCAATCTCTCCCTCTTTCTCTCAAGTAGACTAGAATCTCCGTCTTTCTATCTATCTCTATTTCTCTCAAAGGAGCCTAGCATCCCTCAACCTCTCTCTCTCTCAAAGGAGCCTGTCTTCTCTCTCTCTCTCTCTCTCTCTCCCTCTCTCTCTCTAGCTCTCAACAGTGTCAACCATCTAACTCTCTCTCTCTCCAAGGAGTAAATCGTCTCTCCCTCTCCCTCCCTCCCCCTCAAAGTGTACTACCATGCCTTTCTCTCTCTCTCTAAAGGGATTCTAGGATCTCTCTCTTTCTCCCTCTCGCTAAGAAACCTACCATCACACTCGCTCTCTTTCAAAGGAGACTAGCATCTCTGTCAATCTCTCAAAGGACTCTAGCATCTCTCTCTTTCTCTCTCTCACTAAGAAGCCTAGCATCACACTCACTCTCTTTCAAAAGAGCTTACCATCTCTCTAACTATCTCTCTTTTTCTCAAAGGTGACTAGAATCTCCGTCTTTTTTCTCTCTTTCTCTCAAAGGAGCCTAGCATCCCTCACTCTCTCTCTGTGTCTCTCAACAGAGCCTTGCATGTATCCCTTTATCTGTCTCATTCAAAGGAGCCGAGCATGTCTCTCTCTCTCGAAGGAGCCTAGCATAACTCTGTTACTGTATATCTCTCTTTCTCTCAAAGTAGCCTAGAATATCTCTCCCTCTCTCTCTCAAAGAAGCCAAGCATCTCTCTCTCTGTCTATCCCAAAGGAGCCTAGCAACTCCCTGTCTTTCTCTCTCTCCTTCTCACAAAGGGGCCTATCATCTCTCAGTCTCTCTCTGTCTATCTCTCTCTAAGGAGTCTAGCATGTATCTCCCTCTCTCTCTCTCAAATTAGTCTAGTATCTCTCTCTCTTTCTCAAATGATCCTAGCATCTATCTCTTTCTCTCAAAGGTGTCTAGCATCTCTCTCTCTTTCTCACAGTAGACTAGAATCTCTCTCTAAGAGTTGCATAGCATCTCTGTCTGTCTCTCTCTCTCTAATTAGCCTAGCATCTCTCTCTCTCTCAAATTAGTCTAGATACTCTCTCTTCACTGTCCCTCTGTCTCTCTCTGTAATGAGCCTAGCATCACTCTCAAAGGAGCCTAGCATCTCTCTGTCTCTGTATATCTCTCTTTCTCTCTAAGGAGCCTAGAATCTCTCAACCCCCCACTCTCTCAGAGTGGCCTTTTATCCCTTTCTCTCTCTCTCTCTCACAAAAGAGCCTATCATCTCTCTCTCTGTCCATCTCTCTCTGTTTCTCTTTCTGTGAAAGGAGACTTGCATGTAACTCTCTCTCTTTCAAAGGAGACTAGCATCCCTCTCTCTCTCGAAGCATAGCATCTCTCTGTCCCTGTATATCTCTCTTCCTCTTAAAGGAGCCTAGAATCTCTCTCCTTCTCTCTCTCACTCAAAGGAGCCTATCATCTCTCTGTCTCTGTATATCTCTCTTTTCTCAAAGGAGCCTAGAATCTCTCTCTCTCTAACTCTCTCTAAGGAGCCTACCATCACCCCCTCTCTCTCTCAAAGTAGACAAGCATCTCTCTCTCCCCTCT
Organism: Manis pentadactyla; assembly: GCF_030020395.1. NCBI lineage: Eukaryota > Metazoa > Chordata > Mammalia > Pholidota > Manidae > Manis > Manis pentadactyla. The sequence goes on along the minus strand of NW_026644955.1, from coordinate 40,015 downwards.
CTCTCACAAAGAAGCCTAGCATCTCTCTCTCTCTCTCTCCAAGGATTCTAGCATCTAACCCTTTCTCTCTCTCCCTAAGAAGCCTAGCCTCACACTCTCCCTCTTTCAAAGGAGCCTAACATCTGTCTCTCTCTCTCTTTCTCTCAAAGGAGACTATAATCTCCCTGTCTTTCTATCTCTCTCACTTTACCTGTAACCCCAGGTTCCTGGGAATTTGTCCCCATGGGACCATCTATGGGATGTCCAGATAGAAGGATTATTGGAAAGCTTCCCACATACACCCAGAGAAATCTACCACTTCTCCCCGAGAGTGGAGCTAATGCCCCTGTGAGGAAGGATCTATGGGGGAACACAAGGAGGGTAAAAATATTCACACTTTGGTTGGACGCCCAGGTTCTAAGTCTGTTCAAACTCACATTCGAATGTGGGGCTTGGTGTCATCCTTGATAACATAGCTGCCAGAAGAGTCATCCAGTTGATCTAGAAAACGCACAACAGAAAGCATCAAGAACACTGACTGGAAGTGATGCAGGATCCCCTTTTTCCTACTTTTGTAGAACAGCTGAAAGCAGGGTTTCCAAGCTTGCAAGGACGGGAGCTCCCTCAGAACACTAACAGCAGAACTACCGTATGATCCAGCAACCACACTTGTGGGTATTGACACAAAAGGACTAAAATCGGGCTCTCAACGAGACACCTGCACTCCATTGTTCCCTGCAACGTGATTCTGAATAGCTAAGAGGTGGTAACAACCAAGATGCCCATCGACACATGAATGGGGAAAGAATATGTGGTTTATACATACGATGGAATCCAATTTAGCCTTGCAAAAAGGAAATTTTGCAATATGCAACAACATGGATGAACCCCTTGAGAACATTAAATGAAACAAGCCAGTCACAGAAAGAGAAATACTGCATGAATACACTTAACATGTAGTATCTAAAGTAGTCAAATCCATATAACCAAATGGGTGGAATGGTGTTGGCCAGGGTTAGGGTCATGGGAAATGGGGAGTTACTAAACAAGGAGTGTAAAGTCTCAGTGAAGGAAGATGAATAAACTCTGGAGATCTGCTCTACGGCACTGCCAACAATACTACATTAAACACTTAAAACATCTGTTAGACGGTAGGTCTTACGTTAACTCTTCTAGCCACAACAAATATTGTTAAAAAATCATGTGGCAGAGGACTGGGACTTTTAGAAAGACAAATTGTAAATCAACAAAGTAACAGGTAAAAATTATTTTTAAAGCAGTTAAAGTCTCTAGAAGTTATCCTAAAGGTATACAGCATTTTAAGAATTATTCATTCAGGACAACTGAGTATTTGTCGGTAAGAATAGTGAGTTTGTGGCATCTGAGGCATGACTTGTTCCCTTACCTACCAAACCCATGCACTGTGTATCAGAAGCTCTACTTGGAGTGCTCTACTCCTGGGAGGTGCAGGCAGGGACAAAGTGGGTACCTTTCCTCACAGCTCTCATACGTAAAGAGCTAAAGGAAGGTACAGTGAAAAAAGCTCATCAAAGAGAGAATACTATTGAGAGGTAGAAATTGTATTTTTTTAGAACCAAATGGAAATCTTGGAGTTAAGAACCATAACCAAAGTGTATATTTGAGCTGGCAGAAGTAACCAGCAGCCAACTTAAAGCGAGATCCATGGAGATTATGGATTTTGCAGAACAGAGAGAAAAATTAATGAATGAAGGAAAACGAAGAGCCACAGAGAAATGTGGGGCATCAATAAGTGCAGCCACACGTGCAATGCGAATACAAGCAGGATTGGAGAAAGGAACAGAAAAATATTTAAAGTATTTAATGGCAGATAATTCCCAAAATGTGACCAAAAAACAATACATACATCCAAGAAACTCTATAAATTCCAAGTAGCATAAACACAAAGAGCTCTCCATCTGGGCACATCATAGGCAAAATACCGAAAGCCAAAGATAAAGATCTTGAAGGCAAAAAGAGAAAAATAACGTGATATACATGTACACTCCAGTAAGATTAACAGCTGACTTCTCATCAGACATGATAGCAGTTGGAAGGCAGTGGGGACAACATGTTCTCATTGCTGGAAGTAAAAACTCAAACAAGAATCTTATATCCAGCAAATTACCTTTCACAGATGAAGGTGAAAAAAGACATCCTTAGGTAAATAAAAACTGAGGAAACTTGTTGCTAGCTGACATGTCTTACAAGGAACATTAAAGGGAGAGAATTATTCAGCCATGAGAAATAATGAAGTTCTGATACACACAACATGGGTGAAACCCTAAGTTTTCATGCTAACTGGAGGAAAACACAAAGAATCACACATTGTATGATTCTCACTTATAGGAAATGTCCAGAAGAGCCGAGCCTACAGGACAGAAAGTACATTCGTGATTACCTACGGCTAGGGACAGTTCTCCCTTGTGTCATAATGAAAATATCTGAAAATTGATGGTAGCAATGGTGGCACAGCTCTGTGAATATACCAGCCACCACTCTATTGTGTATTTTAAGGGGATGAATTGTATGACATGTGAATTACACCTACACAATGAAAATAAATGCTACAGGAATTTCTTCAGACTGAAAAACTAAATTAAATGAGACAGCTGTCTGAATCCAAACAAACAGAAAACACTGGTAAATGTACTTCTATAGGTAATTATAAAAGTCAGTATAATTGCATACTTTTTCTCTTTACTTAATTCTCTCAAAGAATCCTAGCATCTCTCTCTCAAAGGAGCCTATATCCTCTCTGTCTCTCTCTGTTTATCTCTCTCTCAAAGTGCCAGCGTGTATTGCTCTCTCTCTCTCAAAGGAACCCAGAATCTCTATCTCTCTGTCTCACTCTGTCTCTCTCTCAGAGAAGCCTAGCATCTCTCTCTCTCTCTCTCTCTCTCTCTCTCTCTCTCTCTCTCTCTCTCTCTCCCTCTAAGGATTCTAGCATCTCTCAAATTCTCTCTCTCCCTAAGAAGCCTAGCACCACACTCTCCCTCTTTCAAAGGAGCCTAACATCTCTCAATCTCTCCCTCTTTCTCTCAAGTAGACTAGAATCTCCGTCTTTCTATCTATCTCTATTTCTCTCAAAGGAGCCTAGCATCCCTCAACCTCTCTCTCTCTCAAAGGAGCCTATCTTCTCTCTCTCTCTCTCTCTCTCTCCCTCTCTCTCTCTAGCTCTCAACAGTGTCAACCATCTAACTCTCTCTCTCTCCAAGGAGTAAATCGTCTCTCCCTCTCCCTCCCTCCCCCTCAAAGTGTACTACCATGCCTTTCTCTCTCTCTCTAAAGGGATTCTAGGATCTCTCTCTTTCTCCCTCTCGCTAAGAAACCTACCATCACACTCGCTCTCTTTCAAAGGAGACTAGCATCTCTGTCAATCTCTCAAAGGACTCTAGCATCTCTCTCTTTCTCTCTCTCACTAAGAAGCCTAGCATCACACTCACTCTCTTTCAAAAGAGCTTACCATCTCTCTAACTATCTCTCTTTTTCTCAAAGGTGACTAGAATCTCCGTCTTTTTTCTCTCTTTCTCTCAAAGGAGCCTAGCATCCCTCACTCTCTCTCTGTGTCTCTCAACAGAGCCTTGCATGTATCCCTTTATCTGTCTCATTCAAAGGAGCCGAGCATGTCTCTCTCTCTCGAAGGAGCCTAGCATAACTCTGTTACTGTATATCTCTCTTTCTCTCAAAGTAGCCTAGAATATCTCTCCCTCTCTCTCTCAAAGAAGCCAAGCATCTCTCTCTCTGTCTATCCCCAAGGAGCCTAGCAACTCCCTGTCTTTCTCTCTCTCCTTCTCACAAAGGGGCCTATCATCTCTCAGTCTCTCTCTGTCTATCTCTCTCTAAGGAGTCTAGCATGTATCTCCCTCTCTCTCTCTCAAATTAGTCTAGTATCTCTCTCTCTTTCTCAAATGATCCTAGCATCTATCTCTTTCTCTCAAAGGTGTCTAGCATCTCTCTCTCTTTCTCACAGTAGACTAGAATCTCTCTCTAAGAGTTGCATAGCATCTCTGTCTGTCTCTCTCTCTCTAATTAGCCTAGCATCTCTCTCTCTCTCAAATTAGTCTAGATACTCTCTCTTCACTGTCCCTCTGTCTCTCTCTGTAATGAGCCTAGCATCACTCTCAAAGGAGCCTAGCATCTCTCTGTCTCTGTATATCTCTCTTTCTCTCTAAGGAGCCTAGAATCTCTCAACCCCCCACTCTCTCAGAGTGGCCTTTTATCCCTTTCTCTCTCTCTCTCTCACAAAAGAGCCTATCATCTCTCTCTCTGTCCATCTCTCTCTGTTTCTCTTTCTGTGAAAGGAGACTTGCATGTAACTCTCTCTCTTTCAAAGGAGACTAGCATCCCTCTCTCTCTCTCGAAGCATAGCATCTCTCTGTCTCTGTATATCTCTCTTCCTCTTAAAGGAGCCTAGAATCTCTCTCCTTCTCTCTCTCACTCAAAGGAGCCTATCATCTCTCTGTCTCTGTATATCTCTCTTTTCTCAAAGGAGCCTAGAATCTCTCTCTCTCTAACTCTCTCTAAGGAGCCTACCATCTCCCCCTCTCTCTCTCAAAGTAGACAAGCATCTCTCTCTCCCCTCTCTCTCACAAAGAAGCCTAGCATCTCTCTCTCTCTCTCTCCAAGGATTCTAGCATCTAACCCTTTCTCTCTCTCCCTAAGGAGCCTAGCCTCACACTCTCCCTCTTTCAAAGGAGCCTAACATCTCTCTCTCTCTCTCTTTCTCTCAAAGGAGACTATAATCTCCCTGTCTTTCTATCTCTCTCACTTTACCTGTTACCCCAGGTTCCTGGGAATTTGTCCCCATGGGACCATCTATGGGATGTCCAGATAGAAGGATTATTGGAAAGCTTCCCACATACACCCAGAGAAATCTACCACTTCTCCCCGAGAGTGGAGCTAATGCCCCTGTGAGGAAGGATCTATGGGGGAACACAAGGAGGGTAAAAATATTCACACTTTGGTTGGACGCCCAGGTTCTAAGTCTGTTCAAACTCACATTCGAATGTGGGGCTTGGTGTCATCCTTGATAACATAGCTGCCAGAAGAGTCATCCAGTTGATCTAGAAAACGCACAACAGAAAGCATCAAGAACACTGACTGGAAGTGATGCAGGATCCCCTTTTTCCTACTTTTGTAGAACAGCTGAAAGCAGGGTTTCCAAGCTTGCAAGGACGGGAGCTCCCTCAGAACACTAACAGCAGAACTACCGTATGATCCAGCAACCACACTTGTGGGTATTGACACAAAAGGACTAAAATCGGGCTCTCAACGAGACACCTGCACTCCATTGTTCCCTGCAACGTGATTCTGAATAGCTAAGAGGTGGTAACAACCAAGATGCCCATCGACACATGAATGGGGAAAGAATATGTGGTTTATACATACGATGGAATCCAATTTAGCCTTGCAAAAAGGAAATTTTGCAATATGCAACAACATGGATGAACCCCTTGAGAACATTAAATGAAACAAGCCAGTCACAGAAAGAGAAATACTGCATGAATACACTTAACATGTAGTATCTAAAGTAGTCAAATCCATATAACCAAATGGGTGGAATGGTGTTGGCCAGGGTTAGGGTCATGGGAAATGGGGAGTTACTAAACAAGGAGTGTAAAGTCTCAGTGAAGGAAGATGAATAAACTCTGGAGATCTGCTGTACGGCACTGCCAACAATACTACATTAAACACTTAAAACATCTGTTAGACGGTAGGTCTTACGTTAACTCTTCTAGCCACAACAAATATTGTTAAAAAATCATGTGGCAGAGGACTGGGACTTTTAGAAAGACAAATTGTAAATCAACAAAGTAACAGGTAAAAATTATTTTTAAAGCAGTTAAAGTCTCTAGAAGTTATCCTAAAGGTATACAGCATTTTAAGAATTATTCATTCAGGACAACTGAGTATTTGTCGGTAAGAATAGTGAGTTTGTGGCATCTGAGGCATGACTTGTTCCCTTACCTACCAAACCCATGCACTGTGTATCAGAAGCTCTACTTGGAGTGCTCTACTCCTGGGAGGTGCAGGCAGGGACAAAGTGGGTACCTTTCCTCACAGCTCTCATACGTAAAGAGCTAAAGGAAGGTACAGTGAAAAAAGCTCATCAAAGAGAGAATACTATTGAGAGGTAGAAATTGTATTTTTTTAGAACCAAATGGAAATCTTGGAGTTAAGAACCATAACCAAAGTGTATATTTGAGCTGGCAGAAGTAACCAGCAGCCAACTTAAAGCGAGATCCATGGAGATTATGGATTTTGCAGAACAGAGAGAAAAATTAATGAATGAAGGAAAACGAAGAGCCACAGAGAAATGTGGGGCATCAATAAGTGCAGCCACACGTGCAATGCGAATACAAGCAGGATTGGAGAAAGGAACAGAAAAATATTTAAAGTATTTAATGGCAGATAATTCCCAAAATGTGACCAAAAAACAATACATACATCCAAGAAACTCTATAAATTCCAAGTAGCATAAACACAAAGAGCTCTCCATCTGGGCACATCATAGGCAAAATACCGAAAGCCAAAGATAAAGATCTTGAAGGCAAAAAGAGAAAAATAACGTGATATACATGTACACTCCAGTAAGATTAACAGCTGACTTCTCATCAGACATGATAGCAGTTGGAAGGCAGTGGGGACAACATGTTCTCATTGCTGGAAGTAAAAACTCAAACAAGAATCTTATATCCAGCAAATTACCTTTCACAGATGAAGGTGAAAAAAGACATCCTTAGGTAAATAAAAACTGAGGAAACTTGTTGCTAGCTGACATGTCTTACAAGGAACATTAAAGGGAGAGAATTATTCAGCCATGAGAAATAATGAAGTTCTGATACACACAACATGGGTGAAACCCTAAGTTTTCATGCTAACTGGAGGAAAACACAAAGAATCACACATTGTATGATTCTCACTTATAGGAAATGTCCAGAAGAGCCGAGCCTACAGGACAGAAAGTACATTCGTGATTACCTACGGCTAGGGACAGTTCTCCCTTGTGTCATAATGAAAATATCTGAAAATTGATGGTAGCAATGGTGGCACAGCTCTGTGAATATACCAGCCACCACTCTATTGTGTATTTTAAGGGGATGAATTGTATGACATGTGAATTACACCTACACAATGAAAATAAATGCTACAGGAATTTCTTCAGACTGAAAAACTAAATTAAATGAGACAGCTGTCTGAATCCAAACAAACAGAAAACACTGGTAAATGTACTTCTATAGGTAATTATAAAAGTCAGTATAATTGCATACTTTTTCTCTTTACTTAATTCTCTCAAAGAATCCTAGCATCTCTCTCTCAAAGGAGCCTATATCCTCTCTGTCTCTCTCTGTTTATCTCTCTCTCAAAGTGCCAGCGTGTATTGCTCTCTCTCTCTCAAAGGAACCCAGAATCTCTATCTCTCTGTCTCACTCTGTCTCTCTCTCAGAGAAGCCTAGCATCTCTCTCTCTCTCTCTCTCTCTCTCTCTCTCTCTCTCTCTCTCTCTCTCTCTCTCCTCTAAGGATTCTAGCATCTCTCAAATTCTCTCTCTCCCTAAGAAGCCTAGCACCACACTCTCCCTCTTTCAAAGGAGCCTAACATCTCTCAATCTCTCCCTCTTTCTCTCAAGTAGACTAGAATCTCCGTCTTTCTATCTATCTCTATTTCTCTCAAAGGAGCCTAGCATCCCTCAACCTCTCTCTCTCTCAAAGGAGCCTATCTTCTCTCTCTCTCTCTCTCTCTCTCCCTCTCTCTCTCTAGCTCTCAACAGTGTCAACCATCTAACTCTCTCTCTCTCCAAGGAGTAAATCGTCTCTCCCTCTCCCTCCCTCCCCCTCAAAGTGTACTACCATGCCTTTCTCTCTCTCTCTAAAGGGATTCTAGGATCTCTCTCTTTCTCCCTCTCGCTAAGAAACCTACCATCACACTCGCTCTCTTTCAAAGGAGACTAGCATCTCTGTCAATCTCTCAAAGGACTCTAGCATCTCTCTCTTTCTCTCTCTCACTAAGAAGCCTAGCATCACACTCACTCTCTTTCAAAAGAGCTTACCATCTCTCTAACTATCTCTCTTTTTCTCAAAGGTGACTAGAATCTCCGTCTTTTTTCTCTCTTTCTCTCAAAGGAGCCTAGCATCCCTCACTCTCTCTCTGTGTCTCTCAACAGAGCCTTGCATGTATCCCTTTATCTGTCTCATTCAAAGGAGCCGAGCATGTCTCTCTCTCTCGAAGGAGCCTAGCATAACTCTGTTACTGTATATCTCTCTTTCTCTCAAAGTAGCCTAGAATATCTCTCCCTCTCTCTCTCAAAGAAGCCAAGCATCTCTCTCTCTGTCTATCCCAAAGGAGCCTAGCAACTCCCTGTCTTTCTCTCTCTCCTTCTCACAAAGGGGCCTATCATCTCTCAGTCTCTCTCTGTCTATCTCTCTCTAAGGAGTCTAGCATGTATCTCCCTCTCTCTCTCTCAAATTAGTCTAGTATCTCTCTCTCTTTCTCAAATGATCCTAGCATCTATCTCTTTCTCTCAAAGGTGTCTAGCATCTCTCTCTCTTTCTCACAGTAGACTAGAATCTCTCTCTAAGAGTTGCATAGCATCTCTGTCTGTCTCTCTCTCTCTAATTAGCCTAGCATCTCTCTCTCTCTCAAATTAGTCTAGATACTCTCTCTTCACTGTCCCTCTGTCTCTCTCTGTAATGAGCCTAGCATCACTCTCAAAGGAGCCTAGCATCTCTCTGTCTCTGTATATCTCTCTTCCTCTCTAAGGAGCCTAGAATCTCTCAACCCCCCACTCTCTCAGAGTGGCCTTTTATCCCTTTCTCTCTCTCTCTCTCACAAAAGAGCCTATCATCTCTCTCTCTGTCCATCTCTCTCTGTTTCTCTTTCTGTGAAAGGAGACTTGCATGTAACTCTCTCTCTTTCAAAGGAGACTAGCATCCCTCTCTCTCTCTCGAAGCATAGCATCTCTCTGTCTCTGTATATCTCTCTTCCTCTTAAAGGAGCCTAGAATCTCTCTCCTTCTCTCTCTCACTCAAAGGAGCCTATCATCTCTCTGTCTCTGTATATCTCTCTTTTCTCAAAGGAGCCTAGAATCTCTCTCTCTCTAACTCTCTCTAAGGAGCCTACCATCTCCCCCTCTCTCTCTCAAAGTAGACAAGCATCTCTCTCTCCCCTCTCTCTCACAAAGAAGCCTAGCATCTCTCTCTCTCTCTCTCCAAGGATTCTAGCATCTAACCCTTTCTCTCTCTCCCTAAGGAGCCTAGCCTCACACTCTCCCTCTTTCAAAGGAGCCTAACATCTCTCTCTCTCTCTCTTTCTCTCAAAGGAGACTATAATCTCCCTGTCTTTCTATCTCTCTCACTTTACCTGTTACCCCAGGTTCCTGGGAATTTGTCCCCATGGGACCATCTATGGGATGTCCAGATAGAAGGATTATTGGAAAGCTTCCCACATACACCCAGAGAAATCTTCCACTTCTCCCCGAGAGTGGAGCTAATGCCCCTGTGAGGAAGGATCTATGGGGGAACACAAGGAGGGTAAAAATATTCACACTTTGGTTGGACGCCCAGGTTCTAAGTCTGTTCAAACTCACATTCGAATGTGGGGCTTGGTGTCATCCTTGATAACATAGCTGCCAGAAGAGTCATCCAGTTGATCTAGAAAACGCACAACAGAAAGCATCAAGAACACTGACTGGAAGTGATGCAGGATCCCCTTTTTCCTACTTTTGTAGAGCAGCTGAAAGCAGGGTTTCCAAGCTTGCAAGGACGGGAGCTCCCTCAGAACACTAACAGCAGAACTACCGTATGATCCAGCAACCACACTTGTGGGTATTGACACAAAAGGACTAAAATCGGGCTCTCAACGAGACACCTGCACTCCATTGTTCCCTGCAACGTGATTCTGAATAGCTAAGAGGTGGTAACAACCAAGATGCCCATCGACACATGAATGGGGAAAGAATATGTGGTTTATACATACGATGGAATCCAATTTAGCCTTGAAAAAAGGAAATTTTGCAATATGCAACAACATGGATGAACCCCTTGAGAACATTAAATGAAACAAGCCAGTCACAGAAAGAGAAATACTGCATGAATACACTTAACATGTAGTATCTAAAGTAGTCAAATCCATATAACCAAATGGGTGGAATGGTGTTGGCCAGGGTTAGGGTCATGGGAAATGGGGAGTTACTAAACAAGGAGTGTAAAGTCTCAGTGAAGGAAGATGAATAAACTCTGGAGATCTGCTGTACGGCACTGCCAACAATACTACATTAAACACTTAAAACATCTGTTAGACGGTAGGTCTTACGTTAACTCTTCTAGCCACAACAAATATTGTTAAAAAATCATGTGGCAGAGGACTGGGACTTTTAGAAAGACAAATTGTAAATCAACAAAGTAACAGGTAAAAATTATTTTTAAAGCAGTTAAAGTCTCTAGAAGTTATCCTAAAGGTATACAGCATTTTAAGAATTATTCATTCAGGACAACTGAGTATTTGTCGGTAAGAATAGTGAGTTTGTGGCATCTGAGGCATGACTTGTTCCCTTACCTACCAAACCCATGCACTGTGTATCAGAAGCTCTACTTGGAGTGCTCTACTCCTGGGAGGTGCAGGCAGGGACAAAGTGGGTACCTTTCCTCACAGCTCTCATACGTAAAGAGCTAAAGGAAGGTACAGTGAAAAAAGCTCATCAAAGAGAGAATACTATTGAGAGGTAGAAATTGTATTTTTTTAGAACCAAATGGAAATCTTGGAGTTAAGAACCATAACCAAAGTGTATATTTGAGCTGGCAGAAGTAACCAGCAGCCAACTTAAAGCGAGATCCATGGAGATTATGGATTTTGCAGAACAGAGAGAAAAATTAATGAATGAAGGAAAACGAAGAGCCACAGAGAAATGTGGGGCATCAATAAGTGCAGCCACACGTGCAATGCGAATACAAGCAGGATTGGAGAAAGGAACAGAAAAATATTTAAAGTATTTAATGGCAGAAAATTCCCAAAATGTGACCAAAAAACAATACATACATCCAAGAAACTCTATAAATTCCAAGTAGCATAAACAGAAAGAGCTCTCCATCTGGGCACATCATAGGCAAAATACCGAAAGCCAAAGATAAAGATCTTGAAGGCAAAAAGAGAAAAATAACGTGATATACATGTACACTCCAGTAAGATTAACAGCTGACTTCTCATCAGACATGACAGCAGTTGGAAGGCAGTGGGGACAACATGTTCTCATTGCTGGAAGTAAAAACTCAAACAAGAATCTTATATCCAGCAAATTACCTTTCACAGATGAAGGTGAAAAAAGACATCCTTAGGTAAATAAAAACTGAGGAAACTTGTTGCTAGCTGACATGTCTTACAAGGAACATTAAAGGGAGAGAATTATTCAGCCATGAGAAATAATGAAGTTCTGATACACACAACATGGGTGAAACCCTAAGTTTTCATGCTAACTGGAGGAAAACACAAAGAATCACACATTGTATGATTCTCACTTATAGGAAATGTCCAGAAGAGCCGAGCCTACAGGACAGAAAGTACATTCGTGATTACCTACGGCTAGGGACAGTTCTCCCTTGTGTCATAATGAAAATATCTGAAAATTGATGGTAGCAATGGTGGCACAGCTCTGTGAATATACCAGCCACCACTCTATTGTGTATTTTAAGGGGATGAATTGTATGACATGTGAATTACACCTACACAATGAAAATAAATGCTACAGGAATTTCTTCAGACTGAAAAACTAAATTAAATGAGACAGCTGTCTGAATCCAAACAAACAGAAAACACTGGTAAATGTACTTCTATAGGTAATTATAAAAGTCAGTATAATTGCATACTTTTTCTCTTTACTTAATTCTCTCAAAGAATCCTAGCATCTCTCTCTCAAAGGAGCCTATATCCTCTATGTCTCTCTCTGTTTATCTCTCTCTCAAAGTGCCAGCGTGTATTGCTCTCTCTCTCTCAAAGGAACCCAGAATCTCTATCTCTCTGTCTCACTCTGTCTCTCTCTCAGAGAAGCCTAGCATCTCTCTCTCTCTCTCTCTCTCTCTCTCTCTGTCTCTCTCTCTCTCTCTAAGGATTCTAGCATCTCTCAAATTCTCTCTCTCCCTAAGAAGCCTAGCACCACACTCTCCCTCTTTCAAAGGAGCCTAACATCTCTCAATCTCTCCCTCTTTCTCTCAAGTAGACTAGAATCTCCGTCTTTCTATCTATCTCTATTTCTCTCAAAGGAGCCTAGCATCCCTCAACCTCTCTCTCTCTCAAAGGAGCCTATCTTCTCTCTCTCTCTCTCTCTCTCTCCCTCTCTCTCTCTAGCTCTCAACAGTGTCAACCATCTAACTCTCTCTCTCTCCAAGGAGTAAATCGTCTCTCCCTCTCCCTCCCTCCCCCTCAAAGTGCACTACCATGCCTTTCTCTCTCTCTCTAAAGGGATTCTAGGATCTCTCTCTTTCTCCCTCTCGCTAAGAAACCTACCATCACACTCGCTCTCTTTCAAAGGAGACTAGCATCTCTGTCAATCTCTCAAAGGACTCTAGCATCTCTCTCTTTCTCTCTCTCACTAAGAAGCCTAGCATCACACTCACTCTCTTTCAAAAGAGCTTACCATCTCTCTAACTATCTCTCTTTTTCTCAAAGGTGACTAGAATCTCCGTCTTTTTTCTCTCTTTCTCTCAAAGGAGCCTAGCATCCCTCACTCTCTCTCTGTGTCTCTCAACAGAGCCTTGCATGTATCCCTTTATCTGTCTCATTCAAAGGAGCCGAGCATGTCTCTCTCTCTCGAAGGAGCCTAGCATAACTCTGTTACTGTATATCTCTCTTTCTCTCAAAGTAGCCTAGAATATCTCTCCCTCTCTCTCTCAAAGAAGCCAAGCATCTCTCTCTCTGTCTATCCCCAAGGAGCCTAGCAACTCCCTGTCTTTCTCTCTCTCCTTCTCACAAAGGGGCCTATCATCTCTCAGTCTCTCTCTGTCTATCTCTCTCTAAGGAGTCTAGCATGTATCTCCCTCTCTCTCTCTCAAATTAGTCTAGTATCTCTCTCTCTTTCTCAAATGATCCTAGCATCTATCTCTTTCTCTCAAAGGTGTCTAGCATCTCTCTCTCTTTCTCACAGTAGACTAGAATCTCTCTCTAAGAGTTGCATAGCATCTCTGTCTGTCTCTCTCTCTCTAATTAGCCTAGCATCTCTCTCTCTCTCAAATTAGTCTAGATACTCTCTCTTCACTGTCCCTCTGTCTCTCTCTGTAATGAGCCTAGCATCACTCTCAAAGGAGCCTAGCATCTCTCTGTCTCTGTATATCTCTCTTTCTCTCTAAGGAGCCTAGAATCTCTCAACCCCCCACTCTCTCAGAGTGGCCTTTTATCCCTTTCTCTCTCTCTCTCTCACAAAAGAGCCTATCATCTCTCTCTCTGTCCATCTCTCTCTGTTTCTCTTTCTGTGAAAGGAGACTTGCATGTAACTCTCTCTCTTTCAAAGGAGACTAGCATCCCTCTCTCTCTCTCGAAGCATAGCATCTCTCTGTCTCTGTATATCTCTCTTCCTCTTAAAGGAGCCTAGAATCTCTCTCCTTCTCTCTCTCACTCAAAGGAGCCTATCATCTCTCTGTCTCTGTATATCTCTCTTTTCTCAAAGGAGCCTAGAATCTCTCTCTCTCTAACTCTCTCTAAGGAGCCTACCATCTCCCCCTCTCTCTCTCAAAGTAGACAAGCATCTCTCTCTCCCCTCTCTCTCACAAAGAAGCCTAGCATCTCTCTCTCTCTCTCTCCAAGGATTCTAGCATCTAACCCTTTCTCTCTCTCCCTAAGGAGCCTAGCCTCACACTCTCCCTCTTTCAAAGGAGCCTAACATCTCTCTCTCTCTCTCTTTCTCTCAAAGGAGACTATAATCTCCCTGTCTTTCTATCTCTCTCACTTTACCTGTTACCCCAGGTTCCTGGGAATTTGTCCCCATGGGACCATCTATGGGATGTCCAGATAGAAGGATTATTGGAAAGCTTCCCACATACACCCAGAGAAATCTACCACATCTCCCCGAGAGTGGAGCTAATGCCCCTGTGAGGAAGGATCTATGGGGGAACACAAGGAGGGTAAAAATATTCACACTTTGGTTGGACGCCCAGGTTCTAAGTCTGTTCAAACTCACATTCGAATGTGGGGCTTGGTGTCATCCTTGATAACATAGCTGCCAGAAGAGTCATCCAGTTGATCTAGAAAACGCACAACAGAAAGCATCAAGAACACTGACTGGAAGTGATGCAGGATCCCCTTTTTCCTACTTTTGTAGAACAGCTGAAAGCAGGGTTTCCAAGCTTGCAAGGACGGGAGCTCCCTCAGAACACTAACAGCAGAACTACCGTATGATCCAGCAACCACACTTGTGGGTATTGACACAAAAGGACTAAAATCGGGCTCTCAACGAGACACCTGCACTCCATTGTTCCCTGCAACGTGATTCTGAATAGCTAAGAGGTGGTAACAACCAAGATGCCCATCGACACATGAATGGGGAAAGAATATGTGGTTTATACATACGATGGAATCCAATTTAGCCTTGAAAAAAGGAAATTTTGCAATATGCAACAACATGGATGAACCCCTTGAGAACATTAAATGAAACAAGCCAGTCACAGAAAGAGAAATACTGCATGAATACACTTAACATGTAGTATCTAAAGTAGTCAAATCCATATAACCAAATGGGTGGAATGGTGTTGTCCAGGGTTAGGGTCATGGGAAATGGGGAGTTACTAAACAAGGAGTGTAAAGTCTCAGTGAAGGAAGATGAATAAACTCTGGAGATCTGCTGTACGGCACTGCCAACAATACTACATTAAACACTTAAAACATCTGTTAGACGGTAGGTCTTACGTTAACTCTTCTAGCCACAACAAATATTGTTAAAAAATCATGTGGCAGAGGACTGGGACTTTTAGAAAGACAAATTGTAAATCAACAAAGTAACAGGTAAAAATTATTTTTAAAGCAGTTAAAGTCTCTAGAAGTTATCCTAAAGGTATACAGCATTTTAAGAATTATTCATTCAGGACAACTGAGTATTTGTCGGTAAGAATAGTGAGTTTGTGGCATCTGAGGCATGACTTGTTCCCTTACCTACCAAACCCATGCACTGTGTATCAGAAGCTCTACTTGGAGTGCTCTACTCCTGGGAGGTGCAGGCAGGGACAAAGTGGGTACCTTTCCTCACAGCTCTCATACGTAAAGAGCTAAAGGAAGGTACAGTGAAAAAAGCTCATCAAAGAGAGAATACTATTGAGAGGTAGAAATTGTATTTTTTTAGAACCAAATGGAAATCTTGGAGTTAAGAACCATAACCAAAGTGTATATTTGAGCTGGCAGAAGTAACCAGCAGCCAACTTAAAGCGAGATCCATGGAGATTATGGATTTTGCAGAACAGAGAGAAAAATTAATGAATGAAGGAAAACGAAGAGCCACAGAGAAATGTGGGGCATCAATAAGTGCAGCCACACGTGCAATGCGAATACAAGCAGGATTGGAGAAAGGAACAGAAAAATATTTAAAGTATTTAATGGCAGAAAATTCCCAAAATGTGACCAAAAAACAATACATACATCCAAGAAACTCTATAAATTCCAAGTAGCATAAACACAAAGAGCTCTCCATCTGGGCACATCATAGGCAAAATACCGAAAGCCAAAGATAAAGATCTTGAAGGCAAAAAGAGAAAAATAACGTGATATACATGTACACTCCAGTAAGATTAACAGCTGACTTCTCATCAGACATGACAGCAGTTGGAAGGCAGTGGGGACAACATGTTCTCATTGCTGGAAGTAAAAACTCAAACAAGAATCTTATATCCAGCAAATTACCTTTCACAGATTAAGGTGAAAAAAGACATCCTTAGGTAAATAAAAACTGAGGAAACTTGTTGCTAGCTGACATGTCTTACAAGGAACATTAAAGGGAGAGAATTATTCAGCCATGAGAAATAATGAAGTTCTGATACACACAACATGGGTGAAACCCTAAGTTTTATGCTAACTGGAGGAAAACACAAAGAATCACACATTGTATGATTCTCACTTATAGGAAATGTCCAGAAGAGCCGAGCCTACAGGACAGAAAGTACATTCGTGATTACCTACGGCTAGGGACAGTTCTCCCTTGTGTCATAATGAAAATATCTGAAAATTGATGGTAGCAATGGTGGCACAGCTCTGTGAATATACCAGCCACCACTCTATTGTGTATTTTAAGGGGATGAATTGTATGACATGTGAATTACACCTGCACAATGAAAATAAATGCTACAGGAATTTCTTCAGACTGAAAAACTAAATTAAATGAGACAGCTGTCTGAATCCAAACAAACAGAAAACACTGGTAAATGTACTTCTATAGGTAATTATAAAAGTCAGTATAATTGCATACTTTTTCTCTTTACTTAATTCTCTCAAAGAATCCTAGCATCTCTCTCTCAAAGGAGCCTATATCCTCTATGTCTCTCTCTGTTTATCTCTCTCTCAAAGTGCCAGCGTGTATTGCTCTCTCTCTCTCAAAGGAACCCAGAATCTCTATCTCTCTGTCTCACTCTGTCTCTCTCTCAGAGAAGCCTAGCATCTCTCTCTCTCTCTCTCTCTCTCTCTCTCTCTCTCTCTCTCTGTCTCTCTCTCTCTCTCTAAGGATTCTAGCATCTCTCAAATTCTCTCTCTCCCTAAGAAGCCTAGCACCACACTCTCCCTCTTTCAAAGGAGCCTAACATCTCTCAATCTCTCCCTCTTTCTCTCAAGTAGACTAGAATTTCCGTCTTTCTATCTATCTCTTTTTCTCTCAAAGGAGCCTAGCATCCCTCAACCTCTCTCTCTCTCAAAGGAGCCTATCTTCTCTCTCTCTCTCTCTCTCTCTCCCTCTCTCTCTCTAGCTCTCAACAGTGTCAACCATCTAACTCTCTCTCTCTCCAAGGAGTAAATCGTCTCTCCCTCTCCCTCCCTCCCCCTCAAAGTGTACTACCATGCCTTTCTCTCTCTCTCTAAAGGGATTCTAGGATCTCTCTCTTTCTCCCTCTCTCTAAGAAACCTACCATCACACTCGCTCTCTTTCAAAGGAGACTAGCATCTCTGTCAATCTCTCAAAGGACTCTAGCATCTCTCTCTTTCTCTCTCTCACTAAGAAGCCTAGCATCACACTCACTCTCTTTCAAAAGAGCTTACCATCTCTCTAACTATCTCTCTTTTTCTCAAAGGTGACTAGAATCTCCGTCTTTTTTCTCTCTTTCTCTCAAAGGAGCCTAGCATCCCTCACTCTCTCTCTGTGTCTCTCAACAGAGCCTTGCATGTATCCCTTTATCTGTCTCATTCAAAGGAGCCGAGCATGTCTCTCTCTCTCGAAGGAGCCTAGCATATCTCTGTTACTGTATATCTCTCTTTCTCTCAAAGTAGCCTAGAATATCTCTCCCTCTCTCTCTCAAAGAAGCCAAGCATCTCTCTCTCTGTCTATCCCAAAGGAGCCTAGCAACTCCCTGTCTTTCTCTCTCTCCTTCTCACAAAGGGGCCTATCATCTCTCAGTCTCTCTCTTTCTATCTCTCTCTAAGGAGTCTAGCATGTATCTCCCTCTCTCTCTCTCAAATTAGTCTAGTATCTCTCTCTCTTTCTCAAATGATCCTAGCATCTATCTCTTTCTCTCAAAGGTGTCTAGCATCTCTCTCTCTTTCTCACAGTAGACTAGAATCTCTCTCTAAGAGTTGCATAGCATCTCTGTCTGTCTCTCTCTCTCTAATTAGCCTAGCATCTCTCTCTCTCTCAAATTAGTCTAGATACTCTCTCTTCACTGTCCCTCTGTCTCTCTCTGTAATGAGCCTAGCATCACTCTCAAAGGAGCCTAGCATCTCTCTGTCTCTGTATATCTCTCTTTCTCTCTAAGGAGCCTAGAATCTCTCAACCCCCCACTCTCTCAGAGTGGCCTTTTATCCCTTTCTCTCTCTCTCTCTCACAAAAGAGCCTATCATCTCTCTCTCTGTCCATCTCTCTCTGTTTCTCTTTCTGTGAAAGGAGACTTGCATGTAACTCTCTCTCTTTCAAAGGAGACTAGCATCCCTCTCTCTCTCGAAGCATAGCATCTCTCTGTCTCTGTATATCTCTCTTCCTCTTAAAGGAGCCTAGAATCTCTCTCCTTCTCTCTCTCACTCAAAGGAGCCTATCATCTCTCTGTCTCTGTATATCTCTCTTTTCTCAAAGGAGCCTAGAATCTCTCTCTCTCTAACTCTCTCTAAGGAGCCTACCATCTCCCCCTCTCTCTCTCAAAGTAGACAAGCATCTCTCTCTCCCCTCTCTCTCACAAAGAAGCCTAGCATCTCTCTCTCTCTCTCTCTCTCCAAGGATTCTAGCATCTAACCCTTTCTCTCTCTCCCTAAGAAGCCTAGCCTCACACTCTCCCTCTTTCAAAGGAGCCTAACATCTCTCTCTCTCTCTTTCTCTCAAAGGAGACTATAATCTCCCTGTCTTTCTATCTCTCTCACTTTACCTGTTACCCCAGGTTCCTGGGAATTTGTCCACATGGGACCATCTATGGGATGTCCAGATAGAAGGATTATTGGAAAGCTTCCCACATACACCCAGAGAAATCTACCACTTCTCCCCGAGAGTGGAGCTAATGCCCCTGTGAGGAAGGATCTATGGGGGAACACAAGGAGGGTAAAAATATTCACACTTTGGTTGGACGCCCAGGTTCTAAGTCTGTTCAAACTCACATTCGAATGTGGGGCTTGGTGTCATCCTTGATAACATAGCTGCCAGAAGAGTCATCCAGTTGATCTAGAAAACGCACAACAGAAAGCATCAAGAACACTGACTGGAAGTGATGCAGGATCCCCTTTTTCCTACTTTTGTAGAACAGCTGAAAGCAGGGTTTCCAAGCTTGCAAGGACGGGAGCTCCCTCAGAACACTAACAGCAGAACTACCGTATGATCCAGCAACCACACTTGTGGGTATTGACACAAAAGGACTAAAATCGGGCTCTCAACGAGACACCTGCACTCCATTGTTCCCTGCAACGTGATTCTGAATAGCTAAGAGGTGGTAACAACCAAGATGCCCATCGACACATGAATGGGGAAAGAATATGTGGTTTATACATACGATGGAATCCAATTTAGCCTTGAAAAAAGGAAATTTTGCAATATGCAACAACATGGATGAACCCCTTGAGAACATTAAATGAAACAAGCCAGTCACAGAAAGAGAAATACTGCATGAATACACTTAACATGTAGTATCTAAAGTAGTCAAATCCATATAACCAAATGGGTGGAATGGTGTTGGCCAGGGTTAGGGTCATGGGAAATGGGGAGTTACTAAACAAGGAGTGTAAAGTCTCAGTGAAGGAAGATGAATAAACTCTGGAGATCTGCTGTACGGCACTGCCAACAATACTACATTAAACACTTAAAACATCTGTTAGACGGTAGGTCTTACGTTAACTCTTCTAGCCACAACAAATATTGTTAAAAAATCATGTGGCAGAGGACTGGGACTTTTAGAAAGACAAATTGTAAATCAACAAAGTAACAGGTAAAAATTATTTTTAAAGCAGTTAAAGTCTCTAGAAGTTATCCTAAAGGTATACAGCATTTTAAGAATTATTCATTCAGGACAACTGAGTATTTGTCGGTAAGAATAGTGAGTTTGTGGCATCTGAGGCATGACTTGTTCCCTTACCTACCAAACCCATGCACTGTGTATCAGAAGCTCTACTTGGAGTGCTCTACTCCTGGGAGGTGCAGGCAGGGACAAAGTGGGTACCTTTCCTCACAGCTCTCATACGTAAAGAGCTAAAGGAAGGTACAGTGAAAAAAGCTCATCAAAGAGAGAATACTATTGAGAGGTAGAAATTGTATTTTTTTAGAACCAAATGGAAATCTTGGAGTTAAGAACCATAACCAAAGTGTATATTTGAGCTGGCAGAAGTAACCAGCAGCCAACTTAAAGCGAGATCCATGGAGATTATGGATTTTGCAGAACAGAGAGAAAAATTAATGAATGAAGGAAAACGAAGAGCCACAGAGAAATGTGGGGCATCAATAAGTGCAGCCACACGTGCAATGCGAATACAAGCAGGATTGGAGAAAGGAACAGAAAAATATTTAAAGTATTTAATGGCAGAAAATTCCCAAAATGTGACCAAAAAACAATACATACATCCAAGAAACTCTATAAATTCCAAGTAGCATAAACACAAAGAGCTCTCCATCTGGGCACATCATAGGCAAAATACCGAAAGCCAAAGATAAAGATCTTGAAGGCAAAAAGAGAAAAATAACGTGATATACATGTACACTCCAGTAAGATTAACAGCTGACTTCTCATCAGACATGACAGCAGTTGGAAGGCAGTGGGGACAACATGTTCTCATTGCTGGAAGTAAAAACTCAAACAAGAATCTTATATCCAGCAAATTACCTTTCACAGATGAAGGTGAAAAAAGACATCCTTAGGTAAATAAAAACTGAGGAAACTTGTTGCTAGCTGACATGTCTTACAAGGAACATTAAAGGGAGAGAATTATTCAGCCATGAGAAATAATGAAGTTCTGATACACACAACATGGGTGAAACCCTAAGTTTTATGCTAACTGGAGGAAAACACAAAGAATCACACATTGTATGATTCTCACTTATAGGAAATGTCCAGAAGAGCCGAGCCTACAGGACAGAAAGTACATTCGTGATTACCTACGGCTAGGGACAGTTCTCCCTTGTGTCATAATGAAAATATCTGAAAATTGATGGTAGCAATGGTGGCACAGCTCTGTGAATATACCAGCCACCACTCTATTGTGTATTTTAAGGGGATGAATTGTATGACATGTGAATTACACCTACACAATGAAAATAAATGCTACAGGAATTTCTTCAGACTGAAAAACTAAATTAAATGAGACAGCTGTCTGAATCCAAACAAACAGAAAACACTGGTAAATGTACTTCTATAGGTAATTATAAAAGTCAGTATAATTGCATACTTTTTCTCTTTACTTAATTCTCTCAAAGAATCCTAGCATCTCTCTCTCAAAGGAGCCTATATCCTCTATGTCTCTCTCTGTTTATCTCTCTCTCAAAGTGCCAGCGTGTATTGCTCTCTCTCTCTCAAAGGAACCCAGAATCTCTATCTCTCTGTCTCACTCTGTCTCTCTCTCAGAGAAGCCTAGCATCTCTCTCTCTCTCTCTCTCTCTCTCTCTCTCTCTCTCTCTCTGTCTCTCTCTCTCTCTCTAAGGATTCTAGCATCTCTCAAATTCTCTCTCTCCCTAAGAAGCCTAGCACCACACTCTCCCTCTTTCAAAGGAGCCTAACATCTCTCAATCTCTCCCTCTTTCTCTCAAGTAGACTAGAATTTCCGTCTTTCTATCTATCTCTTTTTCTCTCAAAGGAGCCTAGCATCCCTCAACCTCTCTCTCTCTCAAAGGAGCCTATCTTCTCTCTCTCTCTCTCTCTCTCTCCCTCTCTCTCTCTAGCTCTCAACAGTGTCAACCATCTAACTCTCTCTCTCTCCAAGGAGTAAATCGTCTCTCCCTCTCCCTCCCTCCCCCTCAAAGTGTACTACCATGCCTTTCTCTCTCTCTCTAAAGGGATTCTAGGATCTCTCTCTTTCTCCCTCTCGCTAAGAAACCTACCATCACACTCGCTCTCTTTCAAAGGAGACTAGCATCTCTGTCAATCTCTCAAAGGACTCTAGCATCTCTCTCATTCTCTCTCTCACTAAGAAGCCTAGCATCACACTCACTCTCTTTCAAAAGAGCTTACCATCTCTCTAACTATCACTCTTTTTCTCAAAGGTGACTAGAATCTCCGTCTTTTTTCTCTCTTTCTCTCAAAGGAGCCTAGCATCCCTCACTCTCTCTCTGTGTCTCTCAACAGAGCCTTGCATGTATCCCTTTATCTGTCTCATTCAAAGGAGCCGAGCATGTCTCTCTCTCTCGAAGGAGCCTAGCATATCTCTGTTACTGTATATCTCTCTTTCTCTCAAAGTAGCCTAGAATATCTCTCCCTCTCTCTCTCAAAGAAGCCAAGCATCTCTCTCTCTGTCTATCCCAAAGGAGCCTAGCAACTCCCTGTCTTTCTCTCTCTCCTTCTCACAAAGGGGCCTATCATCTCTCAGTCTCTCTCTGTCTATCTCTCTCTAAGGAGTCTAGCATGTATCTCCCTCTCTCTCTCTCAAATTAGTCTAGTATCTCTCTCTCTTTCTCAAATGATCCTAGCATCTATCTCTTTCTCTCAAAGGTGTCTAGCATCTCTCTCTCTTTCTCACAGTAGACTAGAATCTCTCTCTAAGAGTTGCATAGCATCTCTGTCTGTCTCTCTCTCTCTAATTAGCCTAGCATCTCTCTCTCTCTCAAATTAGTCTAGATACTCTCTCTTCACTGTCCCTCTGTCTCTCTCTGTAATGAGCCTAGCATCACTCTCAAAGGAGCCTAGCATCTCTCTGTCTCTGTATATCTCTCTTTCTCTCTAAGGAGCCTAGAATCTCTCAACCCCCCACTCTCTCAGAGTGGCCTTTTATCCCTTTCTCTCTCTCTCTCTCACAAAAGAGCCTATCATCTCTCTCTCTGTCCATCTCTCTCTGTTTCTCTTTCTGTGAAAGGAGACTTGCATGTAACTCTCTCTCTTTCAAAGGAGACTAGCATCCCTCTCTCTCTCGAAGCATAGCATCTCTCTGTCTCTGTATATCTCTCTTCCTCTTAAAGGAGCCTAGAATCTCTCTCCTTCTCTCTCTCACTCAAAGGAGCCTATCATCTCTCTGTCTCTGTATATCTCTCTTTTCTCAAAGGAGCCTAGAATCTCTCTCTCTCTAACTCTCTCTAAGGAGCCTACCATCTCCCCCTCTCTCTCTCAAAGTAGACAAGCATCTCTCTCTCCCCTCTCTCTCACAAAGAAGCCTAGCATCTCTCTCTCTCTCTCTCTCTCCAAGGATTCTAGCATCTAACCCTTTCTCTCTCTCCCTAAGAAGCCTAGCCTCACACTCTCCCTCTTTCAAAGGAGCCTAACATCTCTCTCTCTCTCTTTCTCTCAAAGGAGACTATAATCTCCCTGTCTTTCTATCTCTCTCACTTTACCTGTTACCCCAGGTTCCTGGGAATTTGTCCCCATGGGACCATCTATGGGATGTCCAGATAGAAGGATTATTGGAAAGCTTCCCACATACACCCAGAGAAATCTACCACTTCTCCCCGAGAGTGGAGCTAATGCCCCTGTGAGGAAGGATCTATGGGGGAACACAAGGAGGGTAAAAATATTCACACTTTGGTTGGACGCCCAGGTTCTAAGTCTGTTCAAACTCACATTCGAATGTGGGGCTTGGTGTCATCCTTGATAACATAGCTGCCAGAAGAGTCATCCAGTTGATCTAGAAAACGCACAACAGAAAGCATCAAGAACACTGACTGGAAGTGATGCAGAATCCCCTTTTTCCTACTTTTGTAGAACAGCTGAAAGCAGGGTTTCCAAGCTTGCAAGGACGGGAGCTCCCTCAGAACACTAACAGCAGAACTACCGTATGATCCAGCAACCACACTTGTGGGTATTGACACAAAAGGACTAAAATCGGGCTCTCAACGAGACACCTGCACTCCATTGTTCCCTGCAACGTGATTCTGAATAGCTAAGAGGTGGTAACAACCAAGATGCCCATCGACACATGAATGGGGAAAGAATATGTGGTTTATACATACGATGGAATCCAATTTAGCCTTGAAAAAAGGAAATTTTGCAATATGCAACAACATGGATGAACCCCTTGAGAACATTAAATGAAACAAGCCAGTCACAGAAAGAGAAATACTGCATGAATACACTTAACATGTAGTATCTAAAGTAGTCAAATCCATATAACCAAATGGGTGGAATGGTGTTGGCCAGGGTTAGGGTCATGGGAAATGGGGAGTTACTAAACAAGGAGTGTAAAGTCTCAGTGAAGGAAGATGAATAAACTCTGGAGATCTGCTCTACGGCACTGCCAACAATACTACATTAAACACTTAAAACATCTGTTAGACGGTAGGTCTTACGTTAACTCTTCTAGCCACAACAAATATTGTTAAAAAATCATGTGGCAGAGGACTGGGACTTTTAGAAAGACAAATTGTAAATCAACAAAGTAACAGGTAAAAATTATTTTTAAAGCAGTTAAAGTCTCTAGAAGTTATCCTAAAGGTATACAGCATTTTAAGAATTATTCATTCAGGACAACTGAGTATTTGTCGGTAAGAATAGTGAGTTTGTGGCATCTGAGGCATGACTTGTTCCCTTACCTACCAAACCCATGCACTGTGTATCAGAAGCTCTACTTGGAGTGCTCTACTCCTGGGAGGTGCAGGCAGGGACAAAGTGGGTACCTTTCCTCACAGCTCTCATACGTAAAGAGCTAAAGGAAGGTACAGTGAAAAAAGCTCATCAAAGAGAGAATACTATTGAGAGGTAGAAATTGTATTTTTTTAGAACCAAATGGAAATCTTGGAGTTAAGAACCATAACCAAAGTGTATATTTGAGCTGGCAGAAGTAACCAGCAGCCAACTTAAAGCGAGATCCATGGAGATTATGGATTTTGCAGAACAGAGAGAAAAATTAATGAATGAAGGAAAACGAAGAGCCACAGAGAAATGTGGGGCATCAATAAGTGCAGCCACACGTGCAATGCGAATACAAGCAGGATTGGAGAAAGGAACAGAAAAATATTTAAAGTATTTAATGGCAGAAAATTCCCAAAATGTGACCAAAAAACAATACATACATCCAAGAAACTCTATAAATTCCAAGTAGCATAAACACAAAGAGCTCTCCATCTGGGCACATCATAGGCAAAATACCGAAAGCCAAAGATAAAGATCTTGAAGGCAAAAAGAGAAAAATAACGTGATATACATGTACACTCCAGTAAGATTAACAGCTGACTTCTCATCAGACATGACAGCAGTTGGAAGGCAGTGGGGACAACATGTTCTCATTGCTGGAAGTAAAAACTCAAACAAGAATCTTATATCCAGCAAATTACCTTTCACAGATGAAGGTGAAAAAAGACATCCTTAGGTAAATAAAAACTGAGGAAACTTGTTGCTAGCTGACATGTCTTACAAGGAACATTAAAGGGAGAGAATTATTCAGCCATGAGAAATAATGAAGTTCTGATACACACAACATGGGTGAAACCCTAAGTTTTCATGCTAACTGGAGGAAAACACAAAGAATCACACATTGTATGATTCTCACTTATAGGAAATGTCCAGAAGAGCCGAGCCTACAGGACAGAAAGTACATTCGTGATTACCTACGGCTAGGGACAGTTCTCCCTTGTGTCATAATGAAAATATCTGAAAATTGATGGTAGCAATGGTGGCACAGCTCTGTGAATATACCAGCCACCACTCTATTGTGTATTTTAAGGGGATGAATTGTATGACATGTGAATTACACCTACACAATGAAAATAAATGCTACAGGAATTTCTTCAGACTGAAAAACTAAATTAAATGAGACAGCTGTCTGAATCCAAACAAACAGAAAACACTGGTAAATGTACTTCTATAGGTAATTATAAAAGTCAGTATAATTGCATACTTTTTCTCTTTACTTAATTCTCTCAAAGAATCCTAGCATCTCTCTCTCAAAGGAGCCTATATCCTCTATGTCTCTCTCTGTTTATCTCTCTCTCAAAGTGCCAGCGTGTATTGCTCTCTCTCTCTCAAAGGAACCCAGAATCTCTATCTCTCTGTCTCACTCTGTCTCTCTCTCAGAGAAGCCTAGCATCTCTCTCTCTCTCTCTCTCTCTCTCTCTGTCTCTCTCTCTCTCTCTAAGGATTCTAGCATCTCTCAAATTCTCTCTCTCCCTAAGAAGCCTAGCACCACACTCTCCCTCTTTCAAAGGAGCCTAACATCTCTCAATCTCTCCCTCTTTCTCTCAAGTAGACTAGAATCTCCGTCTTTCTATCTATCTCTATTTCTCTCAAAGGAGCCTAGCATCCCTCAACCTCTCTCTCTCTCAAAGGAGCCTATCTTCTCTCTCTCTCTCTCTCTCTCTCTCTCTCTCCCTCTCTCTCTCTAGCTCTCAACAGTGACAACCATCTAACTCTCTCTCTCTCCAAGGAGTAAATCGTCTCTCCCTCTCCCTCCCTCCCCCTCAAAGTGTACTACCATGCCTTTCTCTCTCTCTCTAAAGGGATTCTAGGATCTCTCTCTTTCTCCCTCTCGCTAAGAAACCTACCATCACACTCGCTCTCTTTCAAAGGAGACTAGCATCTCTGTCAATCTCTCAAAGGACTCTAGCATCTCTCTCTTTCTCTCTCTCACTAAGAAGCCTAGCATCACACTCACTCTCTTTCAAAAGAGCTTACCATCTCTCTAACTATCTCTCTTTTTCTCAAAGGTGACTAGAATCTCCGTCTTTTTTCTCTCTTTCTCTCAAAGGAGCCTAGCATCCCTCACTCTCTCTCTGTGTCTCTCAACAGAGCCTTGCATGTATCCCTTTATCTGTCTCATTCAAAGGAGCCGAGCATGTCTCTCTCTCTCGAAGGAGCCTAGCATATCTCTGTTACTGTATATCTCTCTTTCTCTCAAAGTAGCCTAGAATATCTCTCCCTCTCTCTCTCAAAGAAGCCAAGCATCTCTCTCTCTGTCTATCCCAAAGGAGCCTAGCAACTCCCTGTCTTTCTCTCTCTCCTTCTCACAAAGGGGCCTATCATCTCTCAGTCTCTCTCTGTCTATCTCTCTCTAAGGAGTCTAGCATGTATCTCCCTCTCTCTCTCTCAAATTAGTCTAGTATCTCTCTCTCTTTCTCAAATGATCCTAGCATCTATCTCTTTCTCTCAAAGGTGTCTAGCATCTCTCTCTCTTTCTCACAGTAGACTAGAATCTCTCTCTAAGAGTTGCATAGCATCTCTGTCTGTCTCTCTCTCTCTAATTAGCCTAGCATCTCTCTCTCTCTCAAATTAGTCTAGATACTCTCTCTTCACTGTCCCTCTGTCTCTCTCTGTAATGAGCCTAGCATCACTCTCAAAGGAGCCTAGCATCTCTCTGTCTCTGTATATCTCTCTTTCTCTCTAAGGAGCCTAGAATCTCTCAACCCCCCACTCTCTCAGAGTGGCCTTTTATCCCTTTCTCTCTCTCTCTCTCACAAAAGAGCCTATCATCTCTCTCTCTGTCCATCTCTCTCTGTTTCTCTTTCTGTGAAAGGAGACTTGCATGTAACTCTCTCTCTTTCAAAGGAGACTAGCATCCCTCTCTCTCTCGAAGCATAGCATCTCTCTGTCTCTGTATATCTCTCTTCCTCTTAAAGGAGCCTAGAATCTCTCTCCTTCTCTCTCTCACTCAAAGGAGCCTATCATCTCTCTGTCTCTGTATATCTCTCTTTTCTCAAAGGAGCCTAGAATCTCTCTCTCTCTAACTCTCTCTAAGGAGCCTACCATCTCCCCCTCTCTCTCTCAAAGTAGACAAGCATCTCTCTCTCCCCTCTCTCTCACAAAGAAGCCTAGCATCTCTCTCTCTCTCTCTCTCTCCAAGGATTCTAGCATCTAACCCTTTCTCTCTCTCCCTAAGAAGCCTAGCCTCACACTCTCCCTCTTTCAAAGGAGCCTAACATCTCTCTCTCTCTCTTTCTCTCAAAGGAGACTATAATCTCCCTGTCTTTCTATCTCTCTCACTTTACCTGTTACCCCAGGTTCCTGGGAATTTGTCCCCATGGGACCATCTATGGGATGTCCAGATAGAAGGATTATTGGAAAGCTTCCCACATACACCCAGAGAAATCTACCACTTCTCCCCGAGAGTGGAGCTAATGCCCCTGTGAGGAAGGATCTATGGGGGAACACAAGGAGGGTAAAAATATTCACACTTTGGTTGGACGCCCAGGTTCTAAGTCTGTTCAAACTCACATTCGAATGTGGGGCTTGGTGTCATCCTTGATAACATAGCTGCCAGAAGAGTCATCCAGTTGATCTAGAAAACGCACAACAGAAAGCATCAAGAACACTGACTGGAAGTGATGCAGGATCCCCTTTTTCCTACTTTTGTAGAGCAGCTGAAAGCAGGGTTTCCAAGCTTGCAAGGACGGGAGCTCCCTCAGAACACTAACAGCAGAACTACCGTATGATCCAGCAACCACACTTGTGGGTATTGACACAAAAGGACTAAAATCGGGCTCTCAACGAGACACCTGCACTCCATTGTTCCCTGCAACGTGATTCTGAATAGCTAAGAGGTGGTAACAACCAAGATGCCCATCGACACATGAATGGGGAAAGAATATGTGGTTTATACATACGATGGAATCCAATTTAGCCTTGAAAAAAGGAAATTTTGCAATATGCAACAACATGGATGAACCCCTTGAGAACATTAAATGAAACAAGCCAGTCACAGAAAGAGAAATACTGCATGAATACACTTAACATGTAGTATCTAAAGTAGTCAAATCCATATAACCAAATGGGTGGAATGGTGTTGGCCAGGGTTAGGGTCATGGGAAATGGGGAGTTACTAAACAAGGAGTGTAAAGTCTC
Organism: Manis pentadactyla; assembly: GCF_030020395.1. Taxonomy (NCBI): domain Eukaryota; kingdom Metazoa; phylum Chordata; class Mammalia; order Pholidota; family Manidae; genus Manis; species Manis pentadactyla. The sequence continues at coordinate 11,475 of NW_026644955.1, read as the reverse complement.
AGTGAAGGAAGATGAATAAACTCTGGAGATCTGCTGTACGGCACTGCCAACAATACTACATTAAACACTTAAAACATCTGTTAGACGGTAGGTCTTACGTTAACTCTTCTAGCCACAACAAATATTGTTAAAAAATCATGTGGCAGAGGACTGGGACTTTTAGAAAGACAAATTGTAAATCAACAAAGTAACAGGTAAAAATTATTTTTAAAGCAGTTAAAGTCTCTAGAAGTTATCCTAAAGGTATACAGCATTTTAAGAATTATTCATTCAGGACAACTGAGTATTTGTCGGTAAGAATAGTGAGTTTGTGGCATCTGAGGCATGACTTGTTCCCTTACCTACCAAACCCATGCACTGTGTATCAGAAGCTCTACTTGGAGTGCTCTACTCCTGGGAGGTGCAGGCAGGGACAAAGTGGGTACCTTTCCTCACAGCTCTCATACGTAAAGAGCTAAAGGAAGGTACAGTGAAAAAAGCTCATCAAAGAGAGAATACTATTGAGAGGTAGAAATTGTATTTTTTTAGAACCAAATGGAAATCTTGGAGTTAAGAACCATAACCAAAGTGTATATTTGAGCTGGCAGAAGTAACCAGCAGCCAACTTAAAGCGAGATCCATGGAGATTATGGATTTTGCAGAACAGAGAGAAAAATTAATGAATGAAGGAAAACGAAGAGCCACAGAGAAATGTGGGGCATCAATAAGTGCAGCCACACGTGCAATGCGAATACAAGCAGGATTGGAGAAAGGAACAGAAAAATATTTAAAGTATTTAATGGCAGAAAATTCCCAAAATGTGACCAAAAAACAATACATACATCCAAGAAACTCTATAAATTCCAAGTAGCATAAACACAAAGAGCTCTCCATCTGGGCACATCATAGGCAAAATACCGAAAGCCAAAGATAAAGATCTTGAAGGCAAAAAGAGAAAAATAACGTGATATACATGTACACTCCAGTAAGATTAACAGCTGACTTCTCATCAGACATGATAGCCGTTGGAAGGCAGTGGGGACAACATGTTCTCATTGCTGGAAGTAAAAACTCAAACAAGAATCTTATATCCAGCAAATTACCTTTCACAGATGAAGGTGAAAAAAGACATCCTTAGGTAAATAAAAACTGAGGAAACTTGTTGCTAGCTGACATGTCTTACAAGGAACATTAAAGGGAGAGAATTATTCAGCCATGAGAAATAATGAAGTTCTGATACACACAACATGGGTGAAACCCTAAGTTTTCATGCTAACTGGAGGAAAACACAAAGAATCACACATTGTATGATTCTCACTTATAGGAAATGTCCAGAAGAGCCGAGCCTACAGGACAGAAAGTACATTCGTGATTACCTACGGCTAGGGACAGTTCTCCCTTGTGTCATAATGAAAATATCTGAAAATTGATGGTAGCAATGGTGGCACAGCTCTGTGAATATACCAGCCACCACTCTATTGTGTATTTTAAGGGGATGAATTGTATGACATGTGAATTACACCTACACAATGAAAATAAATGCTACAGGAATTTCTTCAGACTGAAAAACTAAATTAAATGAGACAGCTGTCTGAATCCAAACAAACAGAAAACACTGGTAAATGTACTTCTATAGGTAATTATAAAAGTCAGTATAATTGCATACTTTTTCTCTTTACTTAATTCTCTCAAAGAATCCTAGCATCTCTCTCTCAAAGGAGCCTATATCCTCTCTGTCTCTCTCTGTTTATCTCTCTCTCAAAGTGCCAGCGTGTATTGCTCTCTCTCTCTCAAAGGAACCCAGAATCTCTATCTCTCTGTCTCACTCTGTCTCTCTCTCAGAGAAGCCTAGCATCTCTCTCTCTCTCTCTCTCTCTCTCTCTAAGGATTCTAGCATCTCTCAAATTCTCTCTCTCCCTAAGAAGCCTAGCACCACACTCTCCCTCTTTCAAAGGAGCCTAACATCTCTCAATCTCTCCCTCTTTCTCTCAAGTAGACTAGAATCTCCGTCTTTCTATCTATCTCTATTTCTCTCAAAGGAGCCTAGCATCCCTCAACCTCTCTCTCTCTCAAAGGAGCCTATCTTCTCTCTCTCTCTCTCTCTCTCTCTCTCTCTCTCTCTCTCTCTCTCTCCTCTCTCTCTCTAGCTCTCAACAGTGACAACCATCTAACTCTCTCTCTCTCCAAGGAGTAAATCGTCTCTCCCTCTCCCTCCCTCCCCCTCAAAGTGTACTACCATGCCTTTCTCTCTCTCTCTAAAGGGATTCTAGGATCTCTCTCTTTCTCCCTCTCGCTAAGAAACCTACCATCACACTCGCTCTCTTTCAAAGGAGACTAGCATCTCTGTCAATCTCTCAAAGGACTCTAGCATCTCTCTCTTTCTCTCTCTCACTAAGAAGCCTAGCATCACACTCACTCTCTTTCAAAAGAGCTTACCATCTCTCTAACTATCTCTCTTTTTCTCAAAGGTGACTAGAATCTCCGTCTTTTTTCTCTCTTTCTCTCAAAGGAGCCTAGCATCCCTCACTCTCTCTCTGTGTCTCTCAACAGAGCCTTGCATGTATCCCTTTATCTGTCTCATTCAAAGGAGCCGAGCATGTCTCTCTCTCTCGAAGGAGCCTAGCATAACTCTGTTACTGTATATCTCTCTTTCTCTCAAAGTAGCCTAGAATATCTCTCCCTCTCTCTCTCAAAGAAGCCAAGCATCTCTCTCTCTGTCTATCCCAAAGGAGCCTAGCAACTCCCTGTCTTTCTCTCTCTCCTTCTCACAAAGGGGCCTATCATCTCTCAGTCTCTCTCTGTCTATCTCTCTCTAAGGAGTCTAGCATGTATCTCCCTCTCTCTCTCTCAAATTAGTCTAGTATCTCTCTCTCTTTCTCAAATGATCCTAGCATCTATCTCTTTCTCTCAAAGGTGTCTAGCATCTCTCTCTCTTTCTCACAGTAGACTAGAATCTCTCTCTAAGAGTTGCATAGCATCTCTGTCTGTCTCTCTCTCTCTAATTAGCCTAGCATCTCTCTCTCTCTCAAATTAGTCTAGATACTCTCTCTTCACTGTCCCTCTGTCTCTCTCTGTAATGAGCCTAGCATCACTCTCAAAGGAGCCTAGCATCTCTCTGTCTCTGTATATCTCTCTTTCTCTCTAAGGAGCCTAGAATCTCTCAACCCCCCACTCTCTCAGAGTGGCCTTTTATCCCTTTCTCTCTCTCTCTCTCACAAAAGAGCCTATCATCTCTCTCTCTGTCCATCTCTCTCTGTTTCTCTTTCTGTGAAAGGAGACTTGCATGTAACTCTCTCTCTTTCAAAGGAGACTAGCATCCCTCTCTCTCTCGAAGCATAGCATCTCTCTGTCTCTGTATATCTCTCTTCCTCTTAAAGGAGCCTAGAATCTCTCTCCTTCTCTCTCTCACTCAAAGGAGCCTATCATCTCTCTGTCTCTGTATATCTCTCTTTTCTCAAAGGAGCCTAGAATCTCTCTCTCTCTAACTCTCTCTAAGGAGCCTACCATCTCCCCCTCTCTCTCTCAAAGTAGACAAGCATCTCTCTCTCCCCTCTCTCTCACAAAGAAGCCTAGCATCTCTCTCTCTCTCTCTCCAAGGATTCTAGCATCTAACCCTTTCTCTCTCTCCCTAAGAAGCCTAGCCTCACACTCTCCCTCTTTCAAAGGAGCCTAACATCTCTCTCTCTCTCTTTCTCTCAAAGGAGACTATAATCTCCCTGTCTTTCTATCTCTCTCACTTTACCTGTTACCCCAGGTTCCTGGGAATTTGTCCCCATGGGACCATCTATGGGATGTCCAGATAGAAGGATTATTGGAAAGCTTCCCACATACACCCAGAGAAATCTACCACTTCTCCCCGAGAGTGGAGCTAATGCCCCTGTGAGGAAGGATCTATGGGGGAACACAAGGAGGGTAAAAATATTCACACTTTGGTTGGACGCCCAGGTTCTAAGTCTGTTCAAACTCACATTCGAATGTGGGGCTTGGTGTCATCCTTGATAACATAGCTGCCAGAAGAGTCATCCAGTTGATCTAGAAAACGCACAACAGAAAGCATCAAGAACACTGACTGGAAGTGATGCAGGATCCCCTTTTTCCTACTTTTGTAGAACAGCTGAAAGCAGGGTTTCCAAGCTTGCAAGGACGGTAGCTCCCTCAGAACACTAACAGCAGAACTACCGTATGATCCAGCAACCACACTTGTGGGTATTGACACAAAAGGACTAAAATCGGGCTCTCAACGAGACACCTGCACTCCATTGTTCCCTGCAACGTGATTCTGAATAGCTAAGAGGTGGTAACAACCAAGATGCCCATCGACACATGAATGGGGAAAGAATATGTGGTTTATACATACGATGGAATCCAATTTAGCCTTGAAAAAAGGAAATTTTGCAATATGCAACAACATGGATGAACCCCTTGAGAACATTAAATGAAACAAGCCAGTCACAGAAAGAGAAATACTGCATGAATACACTTAACATGTAGTATCTAAAGTAGTCAAATCCATATAACCAAATGGGTGGAATGGTGTTGGCCAGGGTTAGGGTCATGGGAAATGGGGAGTTACTAAACAAGGAGTGTAAAGTCTCAGTGAAGGAAGATGAATAAACTCTGGAGATCTGCTGTACGGCACTGCCAACAATACTACATTAAACACTTAAAACATCTGTTAGACGGTAGGTCTTACGTTAACTCTTCTAGCCACAACAAATATTGTTAAAAAATCATGTGGCAGAGGACTGGGACTTTTAGAAAGACAAATTGTAAATCAACAAAGTAACAGGTAAAAATTATTTTTAAAGCAGTTAAAGTCTCTAGAAGTTATCCTAAAGGTATACAGCATTTTAAGAATTATTCATTCAGGACAACTGAGTATTTGTCGGTAAGAATAGTGAGTTTGTGGCATCTGAGGCATGACTTGTTCCCTTACCTACCAAACCCATGCACTGTGTATCAGAAGCTCTACTTGGAGTGCTCTACTCCTGGGAGGTGCAGGCAGGGACAAAGTGGGTACCTTTCCTCACAGCTCTCATACGTAAAGAGCTAAAGGAAGGTACAGTGAAAAAAGCTCATCAAAGAGAGAATACTATTGAGAGGTAGAAATTGTATTTTTTTAGAACCAAATGGAAATCTTGGAGTTAAGAACCATAACCAAAGTGTATATTTGAGCTGGCAGAAGTAACCAGCAGCCAACTTAAAGCGAGATCCATGGAGATTATGGATTTTGCAGAACAGAGAGAAAAATTAATGAATGAAGGAAAACGAAGAGCCACAGAGAAATGTGGGGCATCAATAAGTGCAGCCACACGTGCAATGCGAATACAAGCAGGATTGGAGAAAGGAACAGAAAAATATTTAAAGTATTTAATGGCAGAAAATTCCCAAAATGTGACCAAAAAACAATACATACATCCAAGAAACTCTATAAATTCCAAGTAGCATAAACACAAAGAGCTCTCCATCTGGGCACATCATAGGCAAAATACCGAAAGCCAAAGATAAAGATCTTGAAGGCAAAAAGAGAAAAATAACGTGATATACATGTACACTCCAGTAAGATTAACAGCTGACTTCTCATCAGACATGATAGCCGTTGGAAGGCAGTGGGGACAACATGTTCTCATTGCTGGAAGTAAAAACTCAAACAAGAATCTTATATCCAGCAAATTACCTTTCACAGATGAAGGTGAAAAAAGACATCCTTAGGTAAATAAAAACTGAGGAAACTTGTTGCTAGCTGACATGTCTTACAAGGAACATTAAAGGGAGAGAATTATTCAGCCATGAGAAATAATGAAGTTCTGATACACACAACATGGGTGAAACCCTAAGTTTTCATGCTAACTGGAGGAAAACACAAAGAATCACACATTGTATGATTCTCACTTATAGGAAATGTCCAGAAGAGCCGAGCCTACAGGACAGAAAGTACATTCGTGATTACCTACGGCTAGGGACAGTTCTCCCTTGTGTCATAATGAAAATATCTGAAAATTGATGGTAGCAATGGTGGCACAGCTCTGTGAATATACCAGCCACCACTCTATTGTGTATTTTAAGGGGATGAATTGTATGACATGTGAATTACACCTACACAATGAAAATAAATGCTACAGGAATTTCTTCAGACTGAAAAACTAAATTAAATGAGACAGCTGTCTGAATCCAAACAAACAGAAAACACTGGTAAATGTACTTCTATAGGTAATTATAAAAGTCAGTATAATTGCATACTTTTTCTCTTTACTTAATTCTCTCAAAGAATCCTAGCATCTCTCTCTCAAAGGAGCCTATATCCTCTCTGTCTCTCTCTGTTTATCTCTCTCTCAAAGTGCCAGCGTGTATTGCTCTCTTTCTCTCAAAGGAACCCTGAATCTCTATCTCTCTGTCTCACTCTGTCTCTCTCTCAGAGAAGCCTAGCATCTCTCTCTCTCTCTCTCTCTCTCTCTCTCTCTCTCTGTCTCTCTCTCTCTCTCTAAGGATTCTAGCATCTCTCAAATTCTCTCTCTCCCTAAGAAGCCTAGCACCACACTCTCCCTCTTTCAAAGGAGCCTAACATCTCTCAATCTCTCCCTCTTTCTCTCAAGTAGACTAGAATCTCCGTCTTTCTATCTATCTCTATTTCTCTCAAAGGAGCCTAGCATCCCTCAACCTCTCTCTCTCTCAAAGGAGCCTATCTTCTCTCTCTCTCTCTCTCTCTCTCTCTCTCTCTCTCTCTCTCCCTCTCTCTCTCTAGCTCTCAACAGTGACAACCATCTAACTCTCTCTCTCTCCAAGGAGTAAATCGTCTCTCCCTCTCCCTCCCTCCCCCTCAAAGTGTACTACCATGCCTTTCTCTCTCTCTCTAAAGGGATTCTAGGATCTCTCTCTTTCTCCCTCTCGCTAAGAAACCTACCATCACACTCGCTCTCTTTCAAAGGAGACTAGCATCTCTGTCAATCTCTCAAAGGACTCTAGCATCTCTCTCTTTCTCTCTCTCACTAAGAAGCCTAGCATCACACTCACTCTCTTTCAAAAGAGCTTACCATCTCTCTAACTATCTCTCTTTTTCTCAAAGGTGACTAGAATCTCCGTCTTTTTTCTCTCTTTCTCTCAAAGGAGCCTAGCATCCCTCACTCTCTCTCTGTGTCTCTCAACAGAGCCTTGCATGTATCCCTTTATCTGTCTCATTCAAAGGAGCCGAGCATGTCTCTCTCTCTCGAAGGAGCCTAGCATAACTCTGTTACTGTATATCTCTCTTTCTCTCAAAGTAGCCTAGAATATCTCTCCCTCTCTCTCTCAAAGAAGCCAAGCATCTCTCTCTCTGTCTATCCCAAAGGAGCCTAGCAACTCCCTGTCTTTCTCTCTCTCCTTCTCACAAAGGGGCCTATCATCTCTCAGTCTCTCTCTGTCTATCTCTCTCTAAGGAGTCTAGCATGTATCTCCCTCTCTCTCTCTCAAATTAGTCTAGTATCTCTCTCTCTTTCTCAAATGATCCTAGCATCTATCTCTTTCTCTCAAAGGTGTCTAGCATCTCTCTCTCTTTCTCACAGTAGACTAGAATCTCTCTCTAAGAGTTGCATAGCATCTCTGTCTGTCTCTCTCTCTCTAATTAGCCTAGCATCTCTCTCTCTCTCAAATTAGTCTAGATACTCTCTCTTCACTGTCCCTCTGTCTCTCTCTGTAATGAGCCTAGCATCACTCTCAAAGGAGCCTAGCATCTCTCTGTCTCTGTATATCTCTCTTTCTCTCTAAGGAGCCTAGAATCTCTCAACCCCCCACTCTCTCAGAGTGGCCTTTTATCCCTTTCTCTCTCTCTCTCTCACAAAAGAGCCTATCATCTCTCTCTCTGTCCATCTCTCTCTGTTTCTCTTTCTGTGAAAGGAGACTTGCATGTAACTCTCTCTCTTTCAAAGGAGACTAGCATCCCTCTCTCTCTCGAAGCATAGCATCTCTCTGTCTCTGTATATCTCTCTTCCTCTTAAAGGAGCCTAGAATCTCTCTCCTTCTCTCTCTCACTCAAAGGAGCCTATCATCTCTCTGTCTCTGTATATCTCTCTTTTCTCAAAGGAGCCTAGAATCTCTCTCTCTCTAACTCTCTCTAAGGAGCCTACCATCTCCCCCTCTCTCTCTCAAAGTAGACAAGCATCTCTCTCTCCCCTCTCTCTCACAAAGAAGCCTAGCATCTCTCTCTCTCTCTCTCCAAGGATTCTAGCATCTAACCCTTTCTCTCTCTCCCTAAGAAGCCTAGCCTCACACTCTCCCTCTTTCAAAGGAGCCTAACATCTCTCTCTCTCTCTTTCTCTCAAAGGAGACTATAATCTCCCTGTCTTTCTATCTCTCTCACTTTACCTGTTACCCCAGGTTCCTGGGAATTTGTCCCCATGGGACCATCTATGGGATGTCCAGATAGAAGGATTATTGGAAAGCTTCCCACATACACCCAGAGAAATCTACCACTTCTCCCCGAGAGTGGAGCTAATGCCCCTGTGAGGAAGGATCTATGGGGGAACACAAGGAGGGTAAAAATATTCACACTTTGGTTGGACGCCCAGGTTCTAAGTCTGTTCAAACTCACATTCGAATGTGGGGCTTGGTGTCATCCTTGATAACATAGCTGCCAGAAAAGTCATCCAGTTGATCTAGAAAACGCACAACAGAAAGCATCAAGAACACTGACTGGAAGTGATGCAGGATCCCCTTTTTCCTACTTTTGTAGAACAGCTGAAAGCAGGGTTTCCAAGCTTGCAAGGACGGTAGCTCCCTCAGAACACTAACAGCAGAACTACCGTATGATCCAGCAACCACACTTGTGGGTATTGACACAAAAGGACTAAAATCGGGCTCTCAACGAGACACCTGCACTCCATTGTTCCCTGCAACGTGATTCTGAATAGCTAAGAGGTGGTAACAACCAAGATGCCCATCGACACATGAATGGGGAAAGAATATGTGGTTTATACATACGATGGAATCCAATTTAGCCTTGAAAAAAGGAAATTTTGCAATATGCAACAACATGGATGAACCCCTTGAGAACATTAAATGAAACAAGCCAGTCACAGAAAGAGAAATACTGCATGAATACACTTAACATGTAGTATCTAAAGTAGTCAAATCCATATAACCAAATGGGTGGAATGGTGTTGGCCAGGGTTAGGGTCATGGGAAATGGGGAGTTACTAAACAAGGAGTGTAAAGTCTCAGTGAAGGAAGATGAATAAACTCTGGAGATCTGCTGTACGGCACTGCCAACAATACTACATTAAACACTTAAAACATCTGTTAGACGGTAGGTCTTACGTTAACTCTTCTAGCCACAACAAATATTGTTAAAAAATCATGTGGCAGAGGACTGGGACTTTTAGAAAGACAAATTGTAAATCAACAAAGTAACAGGTAAAAATTATTTTTAAAGCAGTTAAAGTCTCTAGAAGTTATCCTAAAGGTATACAGCATTTTAAGAATTATTCATTCAGGACAACTGAGTATTTGTCGGTAAGAATAGTGAGTTTGTGGCATCTGAGGCATGACTTGTTCCCTTACCTACCAAACCCATGCACTGTGTATCAGAAGCTCTACTTGGAGTGCTCTACTCCTGGGAGGTGCAGGCAGGGACAAAGTGGGTACCTTTCCTCACAGCTCTCATACGTAAAGAGCTAAAGGAAGGTACAGTGAAAAAAGCTCATCAAAGAGAGAATACTATTGAGAGGTAGAAATTGTATTTTTTTAGAACCAAATGGAAATCTTGGAGTTAAGAACCATAACCAAAGTGTATATTTGAGCTGGCAGAAGTAACCAGCAGCCAACTTAAAGCGAGATCCATGGAGATTATGGATTTTGCAGAACAGAGAGAAAAATTAATGAATGAAGGAAAACGAAGAGCCACAGAGAAATGTGGGGCATCAATAAGTGCAGCCACACGTGCAATGCGAATACAAGCAGGATTGGAGAAAGGAACAGAAAAATATTTAAAGTATTTAATGGCAGAAAATTCCCAAAATGTGACCAAAAAACAATACATACATCCAAGAAACTCTATAAATTCCAAGTAGCATAAACACAAAGAGCTCTCCATCTGGGCACATCATAGGCAAAATACCGAAAGCCAAAGATAAAGATCTTGAAGGCAAAAAGAGAAAAATAACGTGATATACATGTACACTCCAGTAAGATTAACAGCTGACTTCTCATCAGACATGACAGCAGTTGGAAGGCAGTGGGGACAACATGTTCTCATTGCTGGAAGTAAAAACTCAAACAAGAATCTTATATCCAGCAAATTACCTTTCACAGATGAAGGTGAAAAAAGACATCCTTAGGTAAATAAAAACTGAGGAAACTTGTTGCTAGCTGACATGTCTTACAAGGAACATTAAAGGGAGAGAATTATTCAGCCATGAGAAATAATGAAGTTCTGATACACACAACATGGGTGAAACCCTAAGTTTTCATGCTAACTGGAGGAAAACACAAAGAATCACACATTGTATGATTCTCACTTATAGGAAATGTCCAGAAGAGCCGAGCCTACAGGACAGAAAGTACATTCGTGATTACCTACGGCTAGGGACAGTTCTCCCTTGTGTCATAATGAAAATATCTGAAAATTGATGGTAGCAATGGTGGCACAGCTCTGTGAATATACCAGCCACCACTCTATTGTGTATTTTAAGGGGATGAATTGTATGACATGTGAATTACACCTACACAATGAAAATAAATGCTACAGGAATTTCTTCAGACTGAAAAACTAAATTAAATGAGACAGCTGTCTGAATCCAAACAAACAGAAAACACTGGTAAATGTACTTCTATAGGTAATTATAAAAGTCAGTATAATTGCATACTTTTTCTCTTTACTTAATTCTCTCAAAGAATCCTAGCATCTCTCTCTCAAAGGAGCCTATATCCTCTATGTCTCTCTCTGTTTATCTCTCTCTCAAAGTGCCAGCGTGTATTGCTCTCTCTCTCTCAAAGGAACCCAGAATCTCTATCTCTCTGTCTCACTCTGTCTCTCTCTCAGAGAAGCCTAGCATCTCTCTCTCTCTCTCTCTCTCTCTCTCTGTCTCTCTCTCTCTCTCTAAGGATTCTAGCATCTCTCAAATTCTCTCTCTCCCTAAGAAGCCTAGCACCACACTCTCCCTCTTTCAAAGGAGCCTAACATCTCTCAATCTCTCCCTCTTTCTCTCAAGTAGACTAGAATCTCCGTCTTTCTATCTATCTCTATTTCTCTCAAAGGAGCCTAGCATCCCTCAACCTCTCTCTCTCTCAAAGGAGCCTATCTTCTCTCTCTCTCTCTCTCTCTCTCTCTCTCCCTCTCTCTCTCTAGCTCTCAACAGTGACAACCATCTAACTCTCTCTCTCTCCAAGGAGTAAATCGTCTCTCCCTCTCCCTCCCTCCCCCTCAAAGTGTACTACCATGCCTTTCTCTCTCTCTCTAAAGGGATTCTAGGATCTCTCTCTTTCTCCCTCTCGCTAAGAAACCTACCATCACACTCGCTCTCTTTC
>NW_026644954.1:0-49370 GCF_030020395.1 Manis pentadactyla | reverse complement strand
ATGTCCTGTGGTGTTTGTGGTGTATGTTGTTGTCTATGTTGCGCTGTGTGCATGTTTAGAGGTTCTGTATGTTCTCTATGTACGTGTTTGTGGGTGTTTACTTGCGTGTGTCGTGGTTGTTCCTTGAGCATGTGTTGTGTGTGGCTTTTTGTGTGTTATGCAGTGGCCGCATTGTTGTGCGCGTGCGTGTTGCATTGTTAATGCGGGGTGTTGTGTGTGTCATGAGTTGTGATGTTAATTTCTGTGTGCGATGTTTGTGTGTGTTGTGTGATGAGGTTCTGTTGATCTGTGTTTTGTGTTTGTGTTGAGTGTATTCTCTGTGTGTTGCCTATTGTGCGTGTGTGCGTGTGTTGCGTGGTCTGTGTGTTTTGCAAGTTGTGTGAGATTGTGTGTCATGAATGATGTGCTTCGTGTATATGTTGTGTGTTTGGCATTGCACATTCTGTGAGGCTCTGTGTGCTGTATGTATTATTTGTGTTTGCAGTGATGTGTGTAGTTTGTGAAATGTGTGTTGCATAAATTCGGAGTTCTTTTTGTTGTGGTTTGTGTGTGTTTTGCACGTGGGTTTGTATGTGTTGTGGGGGTGGTGTGCGTTTTGCATGTGTGATTGTGATCTGTGTGCGGTTGTGTTTGACACGTGGTGAGTGTGGTTGGCTGTTTTGAGTAATGAGTGTGATATGTGAGGTGTGTACTCTGTGGGGTCATGGATGGTCAGTGAGCCTCACTGTGTGTGTTGTGTTTACTCTGAGGACCGTGGTTCATGTGTATTGTGTGCAGTTATGTTCTCGGTGTGTGGGGGTTTTGATGTTTAGTGTGATGTGCTGTTTGTGTGTTGAGAGGCTTCTGCATTCAAGCGCACTGAAGAGAGCCTCTAGTGATTGTCCATTTTCTCCACAGGTTTGTTATCCTCCGGGAGGGCCTTGATTACTGAGGGCGCTCAAAGAGGACGTCCCTTTAATAGCCATGCCCTGAAGATGCCTTTGTAGTAATGTGTCAGGAACTGCTGCAGGAGAGCCTTATGCCAGACTTTGCTGAGGAAACAATCCACCGTGCACCGAGGAGACCCTCCCCGAGAGAATACTAGGCTGCTTTCGCCTTGCATGCAGTTTGCTCCTATGTGATATGGGAAACAGTGAACATTTGCAGTAAGAAGGCGGTCTTCTCTGTACACCCTCTATCTCAAAGACGTAAGTGGGCTTCGAATAGGCCTTAGCACGAGCCACACGGAAGTCACAGAAGAAGACGCTCTGAAATAACAGCAGTGGAGGCAAGTCGGCTTTGGATTCAGCTTGCGTGGGTGAAAGAAAGCAGTGCGCGATGCCCCATTCAAGGAATCATCGAAGTCGTTGCAGTGGATGCTGAAAGTGAGCTTGCAACGTGCTTTCCGTGTCTGTCCTGTGTGCCTGCACTCTGAGCGCCTGAGTGAGGTCTGCTGTGTGGAGCTCTCTTTCGCTGAGCGGTGGACTCTCGCTTGTGTGGCCATTAACGTGAGGCCTTGCTGAGGAAGCCTGGCTGTCAGAAGAATGCCCGCATACAATGAATCCAGCTTGGAAGTTTAAAAAGCCGCTTTTTTTCGGCTACTACCTGGCTGCTTCCGAGAGGCCCAGGTTGGTCTGTGGGGGTGTGTAAGCCGGGCTGACTGTGTGTAAGCCACAGTCTGAGCTTTGAAAAAAAGAGGTGCACATTGGCTTTAGTCCCTCAGCATCACGTCAGCAAGAGGTGTGTGCAAGCTTCCCCAAAGCCTGGTGGCGAATGGGCGCTAAGCGTCAGAGCTGTTGTCCTGCAGAGAAGGCTCTGAGGCTGTCTCTGTGCAAGTGACATATCCAGACTGACAGCTAAACACACTGCTGTGTCAAGGCGAGCTTCTCATGTCTACTTGTACTCCCAGACACAAGGGTACTGTGAAGCGGTCTTCTGCCCAGCCTCAGGGGAAGAGGCAGAGCAAGTTGCTTTCTGCACAGCACTGGAAGCGGGACGGATGGGCGTTCTGTTCAACACGTGAAAAGCAGGCAGCACCAGAAGCCTCTGTCAAGTAAGCTCCTCTGTATGGCTAGTGAAGCTTAATTCAAACCTGCAATGGAAATTGTTCTGGGGTAACTGAGCTCTAACTCCACGATCTAACACTTTCAGTTACTTTCTCCTAACTCATACAGAGTGGAACGGCCAAACGTAGGTGTGCATGGTGTCCTCTCTGGATGCACCTTAAGTCCGAGAGACACGTGTGCTGTGAATAGGACTTGCAAGTACGTTTAAGGGAAGATGCCGTTGGGACTCCTTCAGCTGATCATCCGTTCCTCAGAACAAAGCTCTTCTCTGGGCCAGAACTCCATCAGCCTGAACTAACCACGTGCAGCCCAGCTCTCTCTTTGTGAGCTGCAGGGAGAAAGAATCCTTTGCTATGATTCTAAAGCTAAATGCTTTAGGGCAGTCCTAAGACTTCTGCATTCAAGCACACTGAGGCCAAGCCTTCCGTGCGTGGCTGTTTTGTCCACAGGTTTGGAATCATACGGGAGGTCCTTGTTTCCTGGGGGTGCTAGAAGAGGACGCACAGAACCGGAGTGTCCTGGGGAGTAAAAGCTATGCCCTGAAGATGTCCTTGTAGTAAAGTGTCAGAAACTGCTGCAGAAGAGCCTTATGCCAAACTCTGCTGGGGAAACAATCCACCGTGCACTGAGGAGACCCTCCCTGAGAGAATACTACGCTGATTTCCCCTTGCATGCAACTTGCTCCTATGTGATATAGGAAACTTAGTCAACATTGCAGTAGAAGGCTATGTACACTTGATCTCTTTTGTGCTTTTCGGGTTTGTTGTGTGTGCAGTGTGCGGTACGTGTTGTTGGTATATGGTAGGGAGTGGTTTGTGGTGCTTTTCTGTGATTCTGTGTGCATTCTCTGTTGTGATACGCTGTGTGTGCTGTGTTCTTGTGTGTTTGGCGTTGTGCTGTCTTTGGTCTGTGGGTCTCGCTTGTTTCGTCTGTGTTGTGTGTTGTCCGTGTTGTGTGTATTTTGTACGTAATATGTGCGGTACAGGTTCCTTACTGCTTGATGAGTACGCGGTTCTGTGTATTTTTCACTGGGGGTGTGTGTGTGTCATGTGTGATGCTGTTATTTGTGAGTTGTGTTGTGTGTGTTGAGTGGTTCTTTGTGTATTGTATGTTTTGCCTTTTTTTGATGAGTTATCTGTTGGCGGTTGTGTATGTTGTGTGTTTGGTGTGTGGCTTCCAGTCTAATGTTTAGTGTGAAATGGGTCTGGTCTTTCCTTGGTCTGTTGTGTTATGTACTGTGTTCTGGGTTGTGTGAGTGCCGTCCATATGCTTGCTGTGTGTTACATACTGGGTAGATGTCGGTTGGTCTGTGTAGTTTGAGCGTTGTGTGTGACGTTGATTTAGCGTTGTGTCAGACGTGTTGTGTGCATGTGCTTGTTGCGTGTGTGTTTGTGGGTTTTGGTTCGTGCTGTCTGCGTGTGGGCCTGTGCGTGCTGTGTGTTGTATGCTTGTGGTTGTGTGTGCTGTGTGTAGTGCATTATATGTGTGTTGCATGTGTTTTCATCAGTTGTGGATTTATTTCTATGTGTTGTGTCAGCTTTTTGTGTATGATTGTGATGTGTGTGCTGTGTTAGAGAGCTTGTGTGTGTGTGTGTGTGTGTGGCTGTTTGAGTTACGCACACGATGTGAGATGCGTTGACTGTGTGTGGTTGTGCTTGTCTAGTATGTCTCTTGGTGTGCGCAGTACGTAGTCTGTGAACGTTTTTCGTGTGTATTGTGAGCAGTTATGTGCCTTGAAGGGTGTGTGGTGTGTGTATTGCGACTACTGTGCTGCTCATTTCTGTGTTGCGTGTGTGTTCTGCGTTGTTCTCCTGTGTGAGGCTGTACGTGTGGTGTGTCTGTGCGTGGTTGTGTGTGTAGTGTGTGAAATGTGTGCCATTTGCCTTCTTTGTTGATTATGTGCGTTTTGCCTAAGGATTTGTGAGTTTTGTGTGTTTTGTGTGTGTGACTGTGATTTGTGTGTGGTTGTGTTTCAGTGGTTGAGTGTGTGTTGTTTGTCATGTATGTGATGTGAGATGTGTTGTCTGTGTGTGGTTGTGCTTGTTTAGCGTGCCTCGTTGCGTGTGCTGCACATACTCTCCCAAATGTGATTTTTGTGTTCTATGAGAAACATGTGCTTTGTTGTGTCTGGTGTGTGCCCTGTGACTGTTGTTTTGTTACTTTCCGCGTTTCTTGTGTGTGTGTGTGCGCATTGCGTGGCGGTGCCCGTGTGTGTATATGTGTGTGGGGTGTCTGTGTGCAGTGGTGTGTGGAGTGCTTGGTGTGTGAACTGCGTGCGTTTATTTTTTGGTTGTGAGTTTGGGGTGTGGTTTTGCATGTGTTGTGCGTGTTTTGCGAGTGTGATTGTGATACGTGTTTGAAAGTTTGTGTGTGTGATTGGTTGTTATGTGTGTGAGGTGAGATGTGTTATCTGTATGTGGTTTTGCTTGTGTAGTGTGCCTCATTTTGTGTGTGTGGTGTGTACATGGTTAAATGTGGTTTGTGAGGGTTGGGAGCCCTTATGTCCTGTGATGTTTGTGGGGTATGTTGTTTCATACGTTGTGCTGTTTGCGTGTTGAGTTGGGTGTGTTCTCCATATCTTTGTGTTTGTGGGTGTTTACTTGTGTTTGCTGTGGTTATTCCTTGAGTGTGTGTTGTGTGTGGCTTTATGTGTGGTAGGTAGTGGTTACGTCGGTCTGTGTGCCCTGACGTTAATGCAGGGTGTTGTGTGTGCTTTGAGTTGTGATGTTTAATTTGTGTGTGATGCTTGTGTGTGTCGCACGACGTATTTTTCTGCGATTTGTGTATTATTTTGTGTGTTGTGGTGATGTACTGATGTGTTTGTTTTAATGTGTGTGTCGTGTGTGCTATGTTTGTGTCGTGCATCCTTTTTGTGATGTTTTGTGTTTGTTGAGTTTTGTGTCATGTGTGAAGTACATTGTCTTTTGTGCATACGGTAGGGCGTGTTCTGTGGTGTTGGTTGTGTGATCGTGTGTGTATTCTGTGTTGTGTTACATGTTTGCGTGCTGTGTTATTGTGTGTCCTTAGCTGTGAAGTCTGTGATGTGCTGGTTTAATGTGCGTGGCGGTGTTTGTGTGGTTGTGTGTGTGTTTCCTGTGTGTTTCGTTCTTTCTGTGTTGTGACTGTTGTGTATGTGATGTGTGCAGTTTGGGTACTTTGTTGTCTGTAGTGTGTGTTCTGTGTGTCTTTGTGGAGTGCTGTGTGACTGGTGCGGTTGTGGGTGGTTCTGTGTTGGGTGTTGTGCGCTTGGAGTGTGTCTTTGTGTGTTGTATGTTTGGCGTCTTTTGTGTAGCGTGTTGTGTTCGTGGTTGGGAATGTTATGTGGTCTGTGAATAGTTTTCTGTTTCATGTTTCATGTGTGATGTGACCGCACGTGCGTTGCGTGATGTACCACGTACTGTTCTCAGTTGCATGTGTGTGTTGTGTGTATTCTTATCTGTTTTGTGTATTGTGTGTGTGTTGTTTGTTCTGTGTATTTTATGTGTTGTGTGGGATATTGTGTGTTGTGTCTGATATGCTGTTTGCTTTGCATTGTGTGTTCTGTGAGGCTCTGTGTGCTGAAAGTTTCATGTGTGTTTTGTGTGATGTGTGTAGTGTGTGAAATGTGTGTTCCATAAATTTCGTGATCTTTCTGTTGTGGTTTGTGTATTTTTCGCACGTCGTTTGGCATCTCTTGTGTGTGGGGTGAGTTCTGCATGTGTGATTGTGATTTTTGTGTGGTTGTGTGGGCGTTTGCTTGTTACGCGTGTGATGTGAAATGTGTTGTCTGTGTGTGGTTGTGCTTGTTTAGCATGCCCCATTGTGTGTGCTGTGTGTACTCCGAAATGGGATTCATGTGTGTTGTGAGCAATTATGAGCTTTGATGTGTCTGGCGTGTGCCTTGTGGCTTGTGTTGTTACAATTTGGGTTTCGTGTGTGTGCGTTTTGCACAGTGCAGCCCGTGCCTGGATATGAGTGTGCGTTGTCTGCGCGTGAATGTGTGTGTGGTTTGTAGTGTGTGAAATGTGCGCTATGGGGGTTTTTGTTGGTTGCGTGTTTCCCGTGTGGTTTTGTATTTGGTGCAAGTGTTTTGCGTGTGTGATGGTGATCTGTGTTCGTCTGTGTTTGAGGGTCGTGTGTTTGTTCGGTTGAGTTAAGTGTGTGACCTGAGATGTGTTGTCTGTGTGTGATTGTGGTTGTGTAGTGTGCCTCATTGTGTGTGTTGCGTGTACTAATTGAACTGTGGTTTGTGTGAGTTGTGTGCTTTTATGTCCTGTGGTGTTTGTGGTGTATGTTGTTGTCTATGTTGCGCTGTGTGCATGTTTAGAGGTTCTGTATGTTCTCTATGTACGTGTTTGTGGGTGTTTACTTGCGTGTGTCGTGGTTGTTCCTTGAGCATGTGTTGTGTGTGGCTTTTTGTGTGTTATGCAGTGGCCGCATTGTTGTGCGCGTGCGTGTTGCATTGTTAATGCGGGGTGTTGTGTGTGTCATGAGTTGTGATGTTAATTTCTGTGTGCGATGTTTGTGTGTGTTGTGTGATGAGGTTCTGTTGATCTGTGTTTTGTGTTTGTGTTGAGTGTATTCTCTGTGTGTTGCCTATTGTGCGTGTGTGCGTGTGTTGCGTGGTCTGTGTGTTTTGCAAGTTGTGTGAGATTGTGTGTCATGAATGATGTGCTTCTTGTATATGTTGTGTGTTTGGCATTGCACATTCTGTGAGGCTCTGTGTGCTGTATGTATTATTTGTGTTTGCAGTGATGTGTGTAGTTTGTGAAATGTGTGTTGCATAAATTCGGAGTTCTTTTTGTTGTGGTTTGTGTGTGTTTTGCACGTGGGTTTGTATGTGTTGTGGGGGTGGTGTGCGTTTTGCATGTGTGATTGTGATCTGTGTGCGGTTGTGTTTGACACGTGGTGAGTGTGGTTGGCTGTTTTGAGTAATGAGTGTGATATGTGAGGTGTGTACTCTGTGGGGTCATGGATGGTCAGTGAGCCTCACTGTGTGTGTTGTGTTTACTCTGAGGACCGTGGTTCATGTGTATTGTGTGCAGTTATGTTCTCGGTGTGTGGGGGTTTTGATGTTTAGTGTGATGTGCTGTTTGTGTGTTGAGAGGCTTCTGCATTCAAGCGCACTGAAGAGAGCCTCTAGTGATTGTCCATTTTCTCCACAGGTTTGTTATCCTCCGGGAGGGCCTTGATTACTGAGGGCGCTCAAAGAGGACGTCCCTTTAATAGCCATGCCCTGAAGATGCCTTTGTAGTAATGTGTCAGGAACTGCTGCAGGAGAGCCTTATGCCAGACTTTGCTGAGGAAACAATCCACCGTGCACCGAGGAGACCCTCCCCGAGAGAATACTAGGCTGCTTTCGCCTTGCATGCAGTTTGCTCCTATGTGATATGGGAAACAGTGAACATTTGCAGTAAGAAGGCGGTCTTCTCTGTACACCCTCTATCTCAAAGACGTAAGTGGGCTTCGAATAGGCCTTAGCACGAGCCACACGGAAGTCACAGAAGAAGACGCTCTGAAATAACAGCAGTGGAGGCAAGTCGGCTTTGGATTCAGCTTGCGTGGGTGAAAGAAAGCAGTGCGCGATGCCCCATTCAAGGAATCATCGAAGTCGTTGCAGTGGATGCTGAAAGTGAGCTTGCAACGTGCTTTCCGTGTCTGTCCTGTGTGCCTGCACTCTGAGCGCCTGAGTGAGGTCTGCTGTGTGGAGCTCTCTTTCGCTGAGCGGTGGACTCTCGCTTGTGTGGCCATTAACGTGAGGCCTTGCTGAGGAAGCCTGGCTGTCAGAAGAATGCCCGCATACAATGAATCCAGCTTGGAAGTTTAAAAAGCCGCTTTTTTTCGGCTACTACCTGGCTGCTTCCGAGAGGCCCAGGTTGGTCTGTGGGGGTGTGTAAGCCGGGCTGACTGTGTGTAAGCCACAGTCTGAGCTTTGAAAAAAAGAGGTGCACATTGGCTTTAGTCCCTCAGCATCACGTCAGCAAGAGGTGTGTGCAAGCTTCCCCAAAGCCTGGTGGCGAATGGGCGCTAAGCGTCAGAGCTGTTGTCCTGCAGAGAAGGCTCTGAGGCTGTCTCTGTGCAAGTGACATATCCAGACTGACAGCTAAACACACTGCTGTGTCAAGGCGAGCTTCTCATGTCTACTTGTACTCCCAGACACAAGGGTACTGTGAAGCGGTCTTCTGCCCAGCCTCAGGGGAAGAGGCAGAGCAAGTTGCTTTCTGCACAGCACTGGAAGCGGGACGGATGGGCGTTCTGTTCAACACGTGAAAAGCAGGCAGCACCAGAAGCCTCTGTCAAGTAAGCTCCTCTGTATGGCTAGTGAAGCTTAATTCAAACCTGCAATGGAAATTGTTCTGGGGTAACTGAGCTCTAACTCCACGATCTAACACTTTCAGTTACTTTCTCCTAACTCATACAGAGTGGAACGGCCAAACGTAGGTGTGCATGGTGTCCTCTCTGGATGCACCTTAAGTCCGAGAGACACGTGTGCTGTGAATAGGACTTGCAAGTACGTTTAAGGGAAGATGCCGTTGGGACTCCTTCAGCTGATCATCCGTTCCTCAGAACAAAGCTCTTCTCTGGGCCAGAACTCCATCAGCCTGAACTAACCACGTGCAGCCCAGCTCTCTCTTTGTGAGCTGCAGGGAGAAAGAATCCTTTGCTATGATTCTAAAGCTAAATGCTTTAGGGCAGTCCTAAGACTTCTGCATTCAAGCACACTGAGGCCAAGCCTTCCGTGCGTGGCTATTTTGTCCACAGGTTTGGAATCATACGGGAGGTCCTTGTTTCCTGGGGGTGCTAGAAGAGGACGCACAGAACCGGAGTGTCCTGGGGAGTAAAAGCTATGCCCTGAAGATGTCCTTGTAGTAAAGTGTCAGAAACTGCTGCAGAAGAGCCTTATGCCAAACTCTGCTGGGGAAACAATCCACCGTGCACTGAGGAGACCCTCCCTGAGAGAATACTACGCTGATTTCCCCTTGCATGCAACTTGCTCCTATGTGATATAGGAAACTTAGTCAACATTGCAGTAGAAGGCTATGTACACTTGATCTCTTTTGTGCTTTTCGGGTTTGTTGTGTGTGCAGTGTGCGGTACGTGTTGTTGGTATATGGTAGGGAGTGGTTTGTGGTGCTTTTCTGTGATTCTGTGTGCATTCTCTGTTGTGATACGCTGTGTGTGCTGTGTTCTTGTGTGTTTGGCGTTGTGCTGTCTTTGGTCTGTGGGTCTCGCTTGTTTCGTCTGTGTTGTGTGTTGTCCGTGTTGTGTGTATTTTGTACGTAATATGTGCGGTACAGGTTCCTTACTGCTTGATGAGTACGCGGTTCTGTGTATTTTTCACTGGGGGTGTGTGTGTGTCATGTGTGATGCTGTTATTTGTGAGTTGTGTTGTGTGTGTTGAGTGGTTCTTTGTGTATTGTATGTTTTGCCTTTTTTTGATGAGTTATCTGTTGGCGGTTGTGTATGTTGTGTGTTTGGTGTGTGGCTTCCAGTCTAATGTTTAGTGTGAAATGGGTCTGGTCTTTCCTTGGTCTGTTGTGTTATGTACTGTGTTCTGGGTTGTGTGAGTGCCGTCCATATGCTTGCTGTGTGTTACATACTGGGTAGATGTCGGTTGGTCTGTGTAGTTTGAGCGTTGTGTGTGACGTTGATTTAGCGTTGTGTCAGACGTGTTGTGTGCATGTGCTTGTTGCGTGTGTGTTTGTGGGTTTTGGTTCGTGCTGTCTGCGTGTGGGCCTGTGCGTGCTGTGTGTTGTATGCTTGTGGTTGTGTGTGCTGTGTGTAGTGCATTATATGTGTGTTGCATGTGTTTTCATCAGTTGTGGATTTATTTCTATGTGTTGTGTCAGCTTTTTGTGTATGATTGTGATGTGTGTGCTGTGTTAGAGAGCTTGTGTGTGTGTGTGTGTGGCTGTTTGAGTTACGCACACGATGTGAGATGCGTTGACTGTGTGTGGTTGTGCTTGTCTAGTATGTCTCTTGGTGTGCGCAGTACGTAGTCTGTGAACGTTTTTCGTGTGTATTGTGAGCAGTTATGTGCCTTGAAGGGTGTGTGGTGTGTGTATTGCGACTACTGTGCTGCTCATTTCTGTGTTGCGTGTGTGTTCTGCGTTGTTCTCCTGTGTGAGGCTGTACGTGTGGTGTGTCTATGCGTGGTTGTGTGTGTAGTGTGTGAAATGTGTGCCATTTGCCTTCTTTGTTGATTATGTGCGTTTTGCCTAAGGATTTGTGAGTTTTGTGTGTTTTGTGTGTGTGACTGTGATTTGTGTGTGGTTGTGTTTCAGTGGTTGAGTGTGTGTTGTTTGTCATGTATGTGATGTGAGATGTGTTGTCTGTGTGTGGTTGTGCTTGTTTAGCGTGCCTCGTTGCGTGTGCTGCACATACTCTCCCAAATGTGATTTTTGTGTTCTATGAGAAACATGTGCTTTGTTGTGTCTGGTGTGTGCCCTGTGACTGTTGTTTTGTTACTTTCCGCGTTTCTTGTGTGTGTGTGTGCGCATTGCGTGGCGGTGCCCGTGTGTGTATATGTGTGTGGGGTGTCTGTGTGCAGTGGTGTGTGGAGTGCTTGGTGTGTGAACTGCGTGCGTTTATTTTTTGGTTGTGAGTTTGGGGTGTGGTTTTGCATGTGTTGTGCGTGTTTTGCGAGTGTGATTGTGATACGTGTTTGAAAGTTTGTGTGTGTGATTGGTTGTTATGTGTGTGAGGTGAGATGTGTTATCTGTATGTGGTTTTGCTTGTGTAGTGTGCCTCATTTTGTGTGTGTGGTGTGTACATGGTTAAATGTGGTTTGTGAGGGTTGGGAGCCCTTATGTCCTGTGATGTTTGTGGGGTATGTTGTTTCATACGTTGTGCTGTTTGCGTGTTGAGTTGGGTGTGTTCTCCATATCTTTGTGTTTGTGGGTGTTTACTTGTGTTTGCTGTGGTTATTCCTTGAGTGTGTGTTGTGTGTGGCTTTATGTGTGGTAGGTAGTGGTTACGTCGGTCTGTGTGCCCTGACGTTAATGCAGGGTGTTGTGTGTGCTTTGAGTTGTGATGTTTAATTTGTGTGTGATGCTTGTGTGTGTCGCACGACGTATTTTTCTGCGATTTGTGTATTATTTTGTGTGTTGTGGTGATGTACTGATGTGTTTGTTTTAATGTGTGTGTCGTGTGTGCTATGTTTGTGTCGTGCATCCTTTTTGTGATGTTTTGTGTTTGTTGAGTTTTGTGTCATGTGTGAAGTACATTGTCTTTTGTGCATACGGTAGGGCGTGTTCTGTGGTGTTGGTTGTGTGATCGTGTGTGTATTCTGTGTTGTGTTACATGTTTGCGTGCTGTGTTATTGTGTGTCCTTAGCTGTGAAGTCTGTGATGTGCTGGTTTAATGTGCGTGGCGGTGTTTGTGTGGTTGTGTGTGTGTTTCCTGTGTGTTTCGTTCTTTCTGTGTTGTGACTGTTGTGTATGTGATGTGTGCAGTTTGGGTACTTTGTTGTCTGTAGTGTGTGTTCTGTGTGTCTTTGTGGAGTGCTGTGTGACTGGTGCGGTTGTGGGTGGTTCTGTGTTGGGTGTTGTGCGCTTGGAGTGTGTCTTTGTGTGTTGTATGTTTGGCGTCTTTTGTGTAGCGTGTTGTGTTCGTGGTTGGGAATGTTATGTGGTCTGTGAATAGTTTTCTGTTTCATGTTTCATGTGTGATGTGACCGCACGTGCGTTGCGTGATGTACCACGTACTGTTCTCAGTTGCATGTGTGTGTTGTGTGTATTCTTATCTGTTTTGTGTATTGTGTGTGTGTTGTTTGTTCTGTGTATTTTATGTGTTGTGTGGGATATTGTGTGTTGTGTCTGATATGCTGTTTGCTTTGCATTGTGTGTTCTGTGAGGCTCTGTGTGCTGAAAGTTTCATGTGTGTTTTGTGTGATGTGTGTAGTGTGTGAAATGTGTGTTCCATAAATTTCGTGATCTTTCTGTTGTGGTTTGTGTATTTTTCGCACGTCGTTTGGCATCTCTTGTGTGTGGGGTGAGTTCTGCATGTGTGATTGTGATTTTTGTGTGGTTGTGTGGGCGTTTGCTTGTTACGCGTGTGATGTGAAATGTGTTGTCTGTGTGTGGTTGTGCTTGTTTAGCATGCCCCATTGTGTGTGCTGTGTGTACTCCGAAATGGGATTCATGTGTGTTGTGAGCAATTATGAGCTTTGATGTGTCTGGCGTGTGCCTTGTGGCTTGTGTTGTTACAATTTGGGTTTCGTGTGTGTGCGTTTTGCACAGTGCAGCCCGTGCCTGGATATGAGTGTGCGTTGTCTGCGCGTGAATGTGTGTGTGGTTTGTAGTGTGTGAAATGTGCGCTATGGGGGTTTTTGTTGGTTGCGTGTTTCCCGTGTGGTTTTGTATTTGGTGCAAGTGTTTTGCGTGTGTGATGGTGATCTGTGTTCGTCTGTGTTTGAGGGTCGTGTGTTTGTTCGGTTGAGTTAAGTGTGTGACCTGAGATGTGTTGTCTGTGTGTGATTGTGGTTGTGTAGTGTGCCTCATTGTGTGTGTTGCGTGTACTAATTGAACTGTGGTTTGTGTGAGTTGTGTGCTTTTATGTCCTGTGGTGTTTGTGGTGTATGTTGTTGTCTATGTTGCGCTGTGTGCATGTTTAGAGGTTCTGTATGTTCTCTATGTACGTGTTTGTGGGTGTTTACTTGCGTGTGTCGTGGTTGTTCCTTGAGCATGTGTTGTGTGTGGCTTTTTGTGTGTTATGCAGTGGCCGCATTGTTGTGCGCGTGCGTGTTGCATTGTTAATGCGGGGTGTTGTGTGTGTCATGAGTTGTGATGTTAATTTCTGTGTGCGATGTTTGTGTGTGTTGTGTGATGAGGTTCTGTTGATCTGTGTTTTGTGTTTGTGTTGAGTGTATTCTCTGTGTGTTGCCTATTGTGCGTGTGTGCGTGTGTTGCGTGGTCTGTGTGTTTTGCAAGTTGTGTGAGATTGTGTGTCATGAATGATGTGCTTCGTGTATATGTTGTGTGTTTGGCATTGCACATTCTGTGAGGCTCTGTGTGCTGTATGTATTATTTGTGTTTGCAGTGATGTGTGTAGTTTGTGAAATGTGTGTTGCATAAATTCGGAGTTCTTTTTGTTGTGGTTTGTGTGTGTTTTGCACGTGGGTTTGTATGTGTTGTGGGGGTGGTGTGCGTTTTGCATGTGTGATTGTGATCTGTGTGCGGTTGTGTTTGACACGTGGTGAGTGTGGTTGGCTGTTTTGAGTAATGAGTGTGATATGTGAGGTGTGTACTCTGTGGGGTCATGGATGGTCAGTGAGCCTCACTGTGTGTGTTGTGTTTACTCTGAGGACCGTGGTTCATGTGTATTGTGTGCAGTTATGTTCTCGGTGTGTGGGGGTTTTGATGTTTAGTGTGATGTGCTGTTTGTGTGTTGAGAGGCTTCTGCATTCAAGCGCACTGAAGAGAGCCTCTAGTGATTGTCCATTTTCTCCACAGGTTTGTTATCCTCCGGGAGGGCCTTGATTACTGAGGGCGCTCAAAGAGGACGTCCCTTTAATAGCCATGCCCTGAAGATGCCTTTGTAGTAATGTGTCAGGAACTGCTGCAGGAGAGCCTTATGCCAGACTTTGCTGAGGAAACAATCCACCGTGCACCGAGGAGACCCTCCCCGAGAGAATACTAGGCTGCTTTCGCCTTGCATGCAGTTTGCTCCTATGTGATATGGGAAACAGTGAACATTTGCAGTAAGAAGGCGGTCTTCTCTGTACACCCTCTATCTCAAAGACGTAAGTGGGCTTCGAATAGGCCTTAGCACGAGCCACACGGAAGTCACAGAAGAAGACGCTCTGAAATAACAGCAGTGGAGGCAAGTCGGCTTTGGATTCAGCTTGCGTGGGTGAAAGAAAGCAGTGCGCGATGCCCCATTCAAGGAATCATCGAAGTCGTTGCAGTGGATGCTGAAAGTGAGCTTGCAACGTGCTTTCCGTGTCTGTCCTGTGTGCCTGCACTCTGAGCGCCTGAGTGAGGTCTGCTGTGTGGAGCTCTCTTTCGCTGAGCGGTGGACTCTCGCTTGTGTGGCCATTAACGTGAGGCCTTGCTGAGGAAGCCTGGCTGTCAGAAGAATGCCCGCATACAATGAATCCAGCTTGGAAGTTTAAAAAGCCGCTTTTTTTCGGCTACTACCTGGCTGCTTCCGAGAGGCCCAGGTTGGTCTGTGGGGGTGTGTAAGCCGGGCTGACTGTGTGTAAGCCACAGTCTGAGCTTTGAAAAAAAGAGGTGCACATTGGCTTTAGTCCCTCAGCATCACGTCAGCAAGAGGTGTGTGCAAGCTTCCCCAAAGCCTGGTGGCGAATGGGCGCTAAGCGTCAGAGCTGTTGTCCTGCAGAGAAGGCTCTGAGGCTGTCTCTGTGCAAGTGACATATCCAGACTGACAGCTAAACACACTGCTGTGTCAAGGCGAGCTTCTCATGTCTACTTGTACTCCCAGACACAAGGGTACTGTGAAGCGGTCTTCTGCCCAGCCTCAGGGGAAGAGGCAGAGCAAGTTGCTTTCTGCACAGCACTGGAAGCGGGACGGATGGGCGTTCTGTTCAACACGTGAAAAGCAGGCAGCACCAGAAGCCTCTGTCAAGTAAGCTCCTCTGTATGGCTAGTGAAGCTTAATTCAAACCTGCAATGGAAATTGTTCTGGGGTAACTGAGCTCTAACTCCACGATCTAACACTTTCAGTTACTTTCTCCTAACTCATACAGAGTGGAACGGCCAAACGTAGGTGTGCATGGTGTCCTCTCTGGATGCACCTTAAGTCCGAGAGACACGTGTGCTGTGAATAGGACTTGCAAGTACGTTTAAGGGAAGATGCCGTTGGGACTCCTTCAGCTGATCATCCGTTCCTCAGAACAAAGCTCTTCTCTGGGCCAGAACTCCATCAGCCTGAACTAACCACGTGCAGCCCAGCTCTCTCTTTGTGAGCTGCAGGGAGAAAGAATCCTTTGCTATGATTCTAAAGCTAAATGCTTTAGGGCAGTCCTAAGACTTCTGCATTCAAGCACACTGAGGCCAAGCCTTCCGTGCGTGGCTGTTTTGTCCACAGGTTTGGAATCATACGGGAGGTCCTTGTTTCCTGGGGGTGCTAGAAGAGGACGCACAGAACCGGAGTGTCCTGGGGAGTAAAAGCTATGCCCTGAAGATGTCCTTGTAGTAAAGTGTCAGAAACTGCTGCAGAAGAGCCTTATGCCAAACTCTGCTGGGGAAACAATCCACCGTGCACTGAGGAGACCCTCCCTGAGAGAATACTACGCTGATTTCCCCTTGCATGCAACTTGCTCCTATGTGATATAGGAAACTTAGTCAACATTGCAGTAGAAGGCTATGTACACTTGATCTCTTTTGTGCTTTTCGGGTTTGTTGTGTGTGCAGTGTGCGGTACGTGTTGTTGGTATATGGTAGGGAGTGGTTTGTGGTGCTTTTCTGTGATTCTGTGTGCATTCTCTGTTGTGATACGCTGTGTGTGCTGTGTTCTTGTGTGTTTGGCGTTGTGCTGTCTTTGGTCTGTGGGTCTCGCTTGTTTCGTCTGTGTTGTGTGTTGTCCGTGTTGTGTGTATTTTGTACGTAATATGTGCGGTACAGGTTCCTTACTGCTTGATGAGTACGCGGTTCTGTGTATTTTTCACTGGGGGTGTGTGTGTGTCATGTGTGATGCTGTTATTTGTGAGTTGTGTTGTGTGTGTTGAGTGGTTCTTTGTGTATTGTATGTTTTGCCTTTTTTTGATGAGTTATCTGTTGGCGGTTGTGTATGTTGTGTGTTTGGTGTGTGGCTTCCAGTCTAATGTTTAGTGTGAAATGGGTCTGGTCTTTCCTTGGTCTGTTGTGTTATGTACTGTGTTCTGGGTTGTGTGAGTGCCGTCCATATGCTTGCTGTGTGTTACATACTGGGTAGATGTCGGTTGGTCTGTGTAGTTTGAGCGTTGTGTGTGACGTTGATTTAGCGTTGTGTCAGACGTGTTGTGTGCATGTGCTTGTTGCGTGTGTGTTTGTGGGTTTTGGTTCGTGCTGTCTGCGTGTGGGCCTGTGCGTGCTGTGTGTTGTATGCTTGTGGTTGTGTGTGCTGTGTGTAGTGCATTATATGTGTGTTGCATGTGTTTTCATCAGTTGTGGATTTATTTCTATGTGTTGTGTCAGCTTTTTGTGTATGATTGTGATGTGTGTGCTGTGTTAGAGAGCTTGTGTGTGTGTGTGTGTGTGTGGCTGTTTGAGTTACGCACACGATGTGAGATGCGTTGACTGTGTGTGGTTGTGCTTGTCTAGTATGTCTCTTGGTGTGCGCAGTACGTAGTCTGTGAACGTTTTTCGTGTGTATTGTGAGCAGTTATGTGCCTTGAAGGGTGTGTGGTGTGTGTATTGCGACTACTGTGCTGCTCATTTCTGTGTTGCGTGTGTGTTCTGCGTTGTTCTCCTGTGTGAGGCTGTACGTGTGGTGTGTCTGTGCGTGGTTGTGTGTGTAGTGTGTGAAATGTGTGCCATTTGCCTTCTTTGTTGATTATGTGCGTTTTGCCTAAGGATTTGTGAGTTTTGTGTGTTTTGTGTGTGTGACTGTGATTTGTGTGTGGTTGTGTTTCAGTGGTTGAGTGTGTGTTGTTTGTCATGTATGTGATGTGAGATGTGTTGTCTGTGTGTGGTTGTGCTTGTTTAGCGTGCCTCGTTGCGTGTGCTGCACATACTCTCCCAAATGTGATTTTTGTGTTCTATGAGAAACATGTGCTTTGTTGTGTCTGGTGTGTGCCCTGTGACTGTTGTTTTGTTACTTTCCGCGTTTCTTGTGTGTGTGTGTGCGCATTGCGTGGCGGTGCCCGTGTGTGTATATGTGTGTGGGGTGTCTGTGTGCAGTGGTGTGTGGAGTGCTTGGTGTGTGAACTGCGTGCGTTTATTTTTTGGTTGTGAGTTTGGGGTGTGGTTTTGCATGTGTTGTGCGTGTTTTGCGAGTGTGATTGTGATACGTGTTTGAAAGTTTGTGTGTGTGATTGGTTGTTATGTGTGTGAGGTGAGATGTGTTATCTGTATGTGGTTTTGCTTGTGTAGTGTGCCTCATTTTGTGTGTGTGGTGTGTACATGGTTAAATGTGGTTTGTGAGGGTTGGGAGCCCTTATGTCCTGTGATGTTTGTGGGGTATGTTGTTTCATACGTTGTGCTGTTTGCGTGTTGAGTTGGGTGTGTTCTCCATATCTTTGTGTTTGTGGGTGTTTACTTGTGTTTGCTGTGGTTATTCCTTGAGTGTGTGTTGTGTGTGGCTTTATGTGTGGTAGGTAGTGGTTACGTCGGTCTGTGTGCCCTGACGTTAATGCAGGGTGTTGTGTGTGCTTTGAGTTGTGATGTTTAATTTGTGTGTGATGCTTGTGTGTGTCGCACGACGTATTTTTCTGCGATTTGTGTATTATTTTGTGTGTTGTGGTGATGTACTGATGTGTTTGTTTTAATGTGTGTGTCGTGTGTGCTATGTTTGTGTCGTGCATCCTTTTTGTGATGTTTTGTGTTTGTTGAGTTTTGTGTCATGTGTGAAGTACATTGTCTTTTGTGCATACGGTAGGGCGTGTTCTGTGGTGTTGGTTGTGTGATCGTGTGTGTATTCTGTGTTGTGTTACATGTTTGCGTGCTGTGTTATTGTGTGTCCTTAGCTGTGAAGTCTGTGATGTGCTGGTTTAATGTGCGTGGCGGTGTTTGTGTGGTTGTGTGTGTGTTTCCTGTGTGTTTCGTTCTTTCTGTGTTGTGACTGTTGTGTATGTGATGTGTGCAGTTTGGGTACTTTGTTGTCTGTAGTGTGTGTTCTGTGTGTCTTTGTGGAGTGCTGTGTGACTGGTGCGGTTGTGGGTGGTTCTGTGTTGGGTGTTGTGCGCTTGGAGTGTGTCTTTGTGTGTTGTATGTTTGGCGTCTTTTGTGTAGCGTGTTGTGTTCGTGGTTGGGAATGTTATGTGGTCTGTGAATAGTTTTCTGTTTCATGTTTCATGTGTGATGTGACCGCACGTGCGTTGCGTGATGTACCACGTACTGTTCTCAGTTGCATGTGTGTGTTGTGTGTATTCTTATCTGTTTTGTGTATTGTGTGTGTGTTGTTTGTTCTGTGTATTTTATGTGTTGTGTGGGATATTGTGTGTTGTGTCTGATATGCTGTTTGCTTTGCATTGTGTGTTCTGTGAGGCTCTGTGTGCTGAAAGTTTCATGTGTGTTTTGTGTGATGTGTGTAGTGTGTGAAATGTGTGTTCCATAAATTTCGTGATCTTTCTGTTGTGGTTTGTGTATTTTTCGCACGTCGTTTGGCATCTCTTGTGTGTGGGGTGAGTTCTGCATGTGTGATTGTGATTTTTGTGTGGTTGTGTGGGCGTTTGCTTGTTACGCGTGTGATGTGAAATGTGTTGTCTGTGTGTGGTTGTGCTTGTTTAGCATGCCCCATTGTGTGTGCTGTGTGTACTCCGAAATGGGATTCATGTGTGTTGTGAGCAATTATGAGCTTTGATGTGTCTGGCGTGTGCCTTGTGGCTTGTGTTGTTACAATTTGGGTTTCGTGTGTGTGCGTTTTGCACAGTGCAGCCCGTGCCTGGATATGAGTGTGCGTTGTCTGCGCGTGAATGTGTGTGTGGTTTGTAGTGTGTGAAATGTGCGCTATGGGGGTTTTTGTTGGTTGCGTGTTTCCCGTGTGGTTTTGTATTTGGTGCAAGTGTTTTGCGTGTGTGATGGTGATCTGTGTTCGTCTGTGTTTGAGGGTCGTGTGTTTGTTCGGTTGAGTTAAGTGTGTGACCTGAGATGTGTTGTCTGTGTGTGATTGTGGTTGTGTAGTGTGCCTCATTGTGTGTGTTGCGTGTACTAATTGAACTGTGGTTTGTGTGAGTTGTGTGCTTTTATGTCCTGTGGTGTTTGTGGTGTATGTTGTTGTCTATGTTGCGCTGTGTGCATGTTTAGAGGTTCTGTATGTTCTCTATGTACGTGTTTGTGGGTGTTTACTTGCGTGTGTCGTGGTTGTTCCTTGAGCATGTGTTGTGTGTGGCTTTTTGTGTGTTATGCAGTGGCCGCATTGTTGTGCGCGTGCGTGTTGCATTGTTAATGCGGGGTGTTGTGTGTGTCATGAGTTGTGATGTTAATTTCTGTGTGCGATGTTTGTGTGTGTTGTGTGATGAGGTTCTGTTGATCTGTGTTTTGTGTTTGTGTTGAGTGTATTCTCTGTGTGTTGCCTATTGTGCGTGTGTGCGTGTGTTGCGTGGTCTGTGTGTTTTGCAAGTTGTGTGAGATTGTGTGTCATGAATGATGTGCTTCGTGTATATGTTGTGTGTTTGGCATTGCACATTCTGTGAGGCTCTGTGTGCTGTATGTATTATTTGTGTTTGCAGTGATGTGTGTAGTTTGTGAAATGTGTGTTGCATAAATTCGGAGTTCTTTTTGTTGTGGTTTGTGTGTGTTTTGCACGTGGGTTTGTATGTGTTGTGGGGGTGGTGTGCGTTTTGCATGTGTGATTGTGATCTGTGTGCGGTTGTGTTTGACACGTGGTGAGTGTGGTTGGCTGTTTTGAGTAATGAGTGTGATATGTGAGGTGTGTACTCTGTGGGGTCATGGATGGTCAGTGAGCCTCACTGTGTGTGTTGTGTTTACTCTGAGGACCGTGGTTCATGTGTATTGTGTGCAGTTATGTTCTCGGTGTGTGGGGGTTTTGATGTTTAGTGTGATGTGCTGTTTGTGTGTTGAGAGGCTTCTGCATTCAAGCGCACTGAAGAGAGCCTCTAGTGATTGTCCATTTTCTCCACAGGTTTGTTATCCTCCGGGAGGGCCTTGATTACTGAGGGCGCTCAAAGAGGACGTCCCTTTAATAGCCATGCCCTGAAGATGCCTTTGTAGTAATGTGTCAGGAACTGCTGCAGGAGAGCCTTATGCCAGACTTTGCTGAGGAAACAATCCACCGTGCACCGAGGAGACCCTCCCCGAGAGAATACTAGGCTGCTTTCGCCTTGCATGCAGTTTG
Source organism: Manis pentadactyla (assembly GCF_030020395.1). Classification (NCBI taxonomy): domain Eukaryota; kingdom Metazoa; phylum Chordata; class Mammalia; order Pholidota; family Manidae; genus Manis; species Manis pentadactyla. The sequence goes on along the minus strand of NW_026644954.1, from coordinate 29,388 downwards.
CTCCTATGTGATATGGGAAACAGTGAACATTTGCAGTAAGAAGGCGGTCTTCTCTGTACACCCTCTATCTCAAAGACGTAAGTGGGCTTCGAATAGGCCTTAGCACGAGCCACACGGAAGTCACAGAAGAAGACGCTCTGAAATAACAGCAGTGGAGGCAAGTCGGCTTTGGATTCAGCTTGCGTGGGTGAAAGAAAGCAGTGCGCGATGCCCCATTCAAGGAATCATCGAAGTCGTTGCAGTGGATGCTGAAAGTGAGCTTGCAACGTGCTTTCCGTGTCTGTCCTGTGTGCCTGCACTCTGAGCGCCTGAGTGAGGTCTGCTGTGTGGAGCTCTCTTTCGCTGAGCGGTGGACTCTCGCTTGTGTGGCCATTAACGTGAGGCCTTGCTGAGGAAGCCTGGCTGTCAGAAGAATGCCCGCATACAATGAATCCAGCTTGGAAGTTTAAAAAGCCGCTTTTTTTCGGCTACTACCTGGCTGCTTCCGAGAGGCCCAGGTTGGTCTGTGGGGGTGTGTAAGCCGGGCTGACTGTGTGTAAGCCACAGTCTGAGCTTTGAAAAAAAGAGGTGCACATTGGCTTTAGTCCCTCAGCATCACGTCAGCAAGAGGTGTGTGCAAGCTTCCCCAAAGCCTGGTGGCGAATGGGCGCTAAGCGTCAGAGCTGTTGTCCTGCAGAGAAGGCTCTGAGGCTGTCTCTGTGCAAGTGACATATCCAGACTGACAGCTAAACACACTGCTGTGTCAAGGCGAGCTTCTCATGTCTACTTGTACTCCCAGACACAAGGGTACTGTGAAGCGGTCTTCTGCCCAGCCTCAGGGGAAGAGGCAGAGCAAGTTGCTTTCTGCACAGCACTGGAAGCGGGACGGATGGGCGTTCTGTTCAACACGTGAAAAGCAGGCAGCACCAGAAGCCTCTGTCAAGTAAGCTCCTCTGTATGGCTAGTGAAGCTTAATTCAAACCTGCAATGGAAATTGTTCTGGGGTAACTGAGCTCTAACTCCACGATCTAACACTTTCAGTTACTTTCTCCTAACTCATACAGAGTGGAACGGCCAAACGTAGGTGTGCATGGTGTCCTCTCTGGATGCACCTTAAGTCCGAGAGACACGTGTGCTGTGAATAGGACTTGCAAGTACGTTTAAGGGAAGATGCCGTTGGGACTCCTTCAGCTGATCATCCGTTCCTCAGAACAAAGCTCTTCTCTGGGCCAGAACTCCATCAGCCTGAACTAACCACGTGCAGCCCAGCTCTCTCTTTGTGAGCTGCAGGGAGAAAGAATCCTTTGCTATGATTCTAAAGCTAAATGCTTTAGGGCAGTCCTAAGACTTCTGCATTCAAGCACACTGAGGCCAAGCCTTCCGTGCGTGGCTGTTTTGTCCACAGGTTTGGAATCATACGGGAGGTCCTTGTTTCCTGGGGGTGCTAGAAGAGGACGCACAGAACCGGAGTGTCCTGGGGAGTAAAAGCTATGCCCTGAAGATGTCCTTGTAGTAAAGTGTCAGAAACTGCTGCAGAAGAGCCTTATGCCAAACTCTGCTGGGGAAACAATCCACCGTGCACTGAGGAGACCCTCCCTGAGAGAATACTACGCTGATTTCCCCTTGCATGCAACTTGCTCCTATGTGATATAGGAAACTTAGTCAACATTGCAGTAGAAGGCTATGTACACTTGATCTCTTTTGTGCTTTTCGGGTTTGTTGTGTGTGCAGTGTGCGGTACGTGTTGTTGGTATATGGTAGGGAGTGGTTTGTGGTGCTTTTCTGTGATTCTGTGTGCATTCTCTGTTGTGATACGCTGTGTGTGCTGTGTTCTTGTGTGTTTGGCGTTGTGCTGTCTTTGGTCTGTGGGTCTCGCTTGTTTCGTCTGTGTTGTGTGTTGTCCGTGTTGTGTGTATTTTGTACGTAATATGTGCGGTACAGGTTCCTTACTGCTTGATGAGTACGCGGTTCTGTGTATTTTTCACTGGGGGTGTGTGTGTGTCATGTGTGATGCTGTTATTTGTGAGTTGTGTTGTGTGTGTTGAGTGGTTCTTTGTGTATTGTATGTTTTGCCTTTTTTTGATGAGTTATCTGTTGGCGGTTGTGTATGTTGTGTGTTTGGTGTGTGGCTTCCAGTCTAATGTTTAGTGTGAAATGGGTCTGGTCTTTCCTTGGTCTGTTGTGTTATGTACTGTGTTCTGGGTTGTGTGAGTGCCGTCCATATGCTTGCTGTGTGTTACATACTGGGTAGATGTCGGTTGGTCTGTGTAGTTTGAGCGTTGTGTGTGACGTTGATTTAGCGTTGTGTCAGACGTGTTGTGTGCATGTGCTTGTTGCGTGTGTGTTTGTGGGTTTTGGTTCGTGCTGTCTGCGTGTGGGCCTGTGCGTGCTGTGTGTTGTATGCTTGTGGTTGTGTGTGCTGTGTGTAGTGCATTATATGTGTGTTGCATGTGTTTTCATCAGTTGTGGATTTATTTCTATGTGTTGTGTCAGCTTTTTGTGTATGATTGTGATGTGTGTGCTGTGTTAGAGAGCTTGTGTGTGTGTGTGTGTGTGGCTGTTTGAGTTACGCACACGATGTGAGATGCGTTGACTGTGTGTGGTTGTGCTTGTCTAGTATGTCTCTTGGTGTGCGCAGTACGTAGTCTGTGAACGTTTTTCGTGTGTATTGTGAGCAGTTATGTGCCTTGAAGGGTGTGTGGTGTGTGTATTGCGACTACTGTGCTGCTCATTTCTGTGTTGCGTGTGTGTTCTGCGTTGTTCTCCTGTGTGAGGCTGTACGTGTGGTGTGTCTGTGCGTGGTTGTGTGTGTAGTGTGTGAAATGTGTGCCATTTGCCTTCTTTGTTGATTATGTGCGTTTTGCCTAAGGATTTGTGAGTTTTGTGTGTTTTGTGTGTGTGACTGTGATTTGTGTGTGGTTGTGTTTCAGTGGTTGAGTGTGTGTTGTTTGTCATGTATGTGATGTGAGATGTGTTGTCTGTGTGTGGTTGTGCTTGTTTAGCGTGCCTCGTTGCGTGTGCTGCACATACTCTCCCAAATGTGATTTTTGTGTTCTATGAGAAACATGTGCTTTGTTGTGTCTGGTGTGTGCCCTGTGACTGTTGTTTTGTTACTTTCCGCGTTTCTTGTGTGTGTGTGTGCGCATTGCGTGGCGGTGCCCGTGTGTGTATATGTGTGTGGGGTGTCTGTGTGCAGTGGTGTGTGGAGTGCTTGGTGTGTGAACTGCGTGCGTTTATTTTTTGGTTGTGAGTTTGGGGTGTGGTTTTGCATGTGTTGTGCGTGTTTTGCGAGTGTGATTGTGATACGTGTTTGAAAGTTTGTGTGTGTGATTGGTTGTTATGTGTGTGAGGTGAGATGTGTTATCTGTATGTGGTTTTGCTTGTGTAGTGTGCCTCATTTTGTGTGTGTGGTGTGTACATGGTTAAATGTGGTTTGTGAGGGTTGGGAGCCCTTATGTCCTGTGATGTTTGTGGGGTATGTTGTTTCATACGTTGTGCTGTTTGCGTGTTGAGTTGGGTGTGTTCTCCATATCTTTGTGTTTGTGGGTGTTTACTTGTGTTTGCTGTGGTTATTCCTTGAGTGTGTGTTGTGTGTGGCTTTATGTGTGGTAGGTAGTGGTTACGTCGGTCTGTGTGCCCTGACGTTAATGCAGGGTGTTGTGTGTGCTTTGAGTTGTGATGTTTAATTTGTGTGTGATGCTTGTGTGTGTCGCACGACGTATTTTTCTGCGATTTGTGTATTATTTTGTGTGTTGTGGTGATGTACTGATGTGTTTGTTTTAATGTGTGTGTCGTGTGTGCTATGTTTGTGTCGTGCATCCTTTTTGTGATGTTTTGTGTTTGTTGAGTTTTGTGTCATGTGTGAAGTACATTGTCTTTTGTGCATACGGTAGGGCGTGTTCTGTGGTGTTGGTTGTGTGATCGTGTGTGTATTCTGTGTTGTGTTACATGTTTGCGTGCTGTGTTATTGTGTGTCCTTAGCTGTGAAGTCTGTGATGTGCTGGTTTAATGTGCGTGGCGGTGTTTGTGTGGTTGTGTGTGTGTTTCCTGTGTGTTTCGTTCTTTCTGTGTTGTGACTGTTGTGTATGTGATGTGTGCAGTTTGGGTACTTTGTTGTCTGTAGTGTGTGTTCTGTGTGTCTTTGTGGAGTGCTGTGTGACTGGTGCGGTTGTGGGTGGTTCTGTGTTGGGTGTTGTGCGCTTGGAGTGTGTCTTTGTGTGTTGTATGTTTGGCGTCTTTTGTGTAGCGTGTTGTGTTCGTGGTTGGGAATGTTATGTGGTCTGTGAATAGTTTTCTGTTTCATGTTTCATGTGTGATGTGACCGCACGTGCGTTGCGTGATGTACCACGTACTGTTCTCAGTTGCATGTGTGTGTTGTGTGTATTCTTATCTGTTTTGTGTATTGTGTGTGTGTTGTTTGTTCTGTGTATTTTATGTGTTGTGTGGGATATTGTGTGTTGTGTCTGATATGCTGTTTGCTTTGCATTGTGTGTTCTGTGAGGCTCTGTGTGCTGAAAGTTTCATGTGTGTTTTGTGTGATGTGTGTAGTGTGTGAAATGTGTGTTCCATAAATTTCGTGATCTTTCTGTTGTGGTTTGTGTATTTTTCGCACGTCGTTTGGCATCTCTTGTGTGTGGGGTGAGTTCTGCATGTGTGATTGTGATTTTTGTGTGGTTGTGTGGGCGTTTGCTTGTTACGCGTGTGATGTGAAATGTGTTGTCTGTGTGTGGTTGTGCTTGTTTAGCATGCCCCATTGTGTGTGCTGTGTGTACTCCGAAATGGGATTCATGTGTGTTGTGAGCAATTATGAGCTTTGATGTGTCTGGCGTGTGCCTTGTGGCTTGTGTTGTTACAATTTGGGTTTCGTGTGTGTGCGTTTTGCACAGTGCAGCCCGTGCCTGGATATGAGTGTGCGTTGTCTGCGCGTGAATGTGTGTGTGGTTTGTAGTGTGTGAAATGTGCGCTATGGGGGTTTTTGTTGGTTGCGTGTTTCCCGTGTGGTTTTGTATTTGGTGCAAGTGTTTTGCGTGTGTGATGGTGATCTGTGTTCGTCTGTGTTTGAGGGTCGTGTGTTTGTTCGGTTGAGTTAAGTGTGTGACCTGAGATGTGTTGTCTGTGTGTGATTGTGGTTGTGTAGTGTGCCTCATTGTGTGTGTTGCGTGTACTAATTGAACTGTGGTTTGTGTGAGTTGTGTGCTTTTATGTCCTGTGGTGTTTGTGGTGTATGTTGTTGTCTATGTTGCGCTGTGTGCATGTTTAGAGGTTCTGTATGTTCTCTATGTACGTGTTTGTGGGTGTTTACTTGCGTGTGTCGTGGTTGTTCCTTGAGCATGTGTTGTGTGTGGCTTTTTGTGTGTTATGCAGTGGCCGCATTGTTGTGCGCGTGCGTGTTGCATTGTTAATGCGGGGTGTTGTGTGTGTCATGAGTTGTGATGTTAATTTCTGTGTGCGATGTTTGTGTGTGTTGTGTGATGAGGTTCTGTTGATCTGTGTTTTGTGTTTGTGTTGAGTGTATTCTCTGTGTGTTGCCTATTGTGCGTGTGTGCGTGTGTTGCGTGGTCTGTGTGTTTTGCAAGTTGTGTGAGATTGTGTGTCATGAATGATGTGCTTCTTGTATATGTTGTGTGTTTGGCATTGCACATTCTGTGAGGCTCTGTGTGCTGTATGTATTATTTGTGTTTGCAGTGATGTGTGTAGTTTGTGAAATGTGTGTTGCATAAATTCGGAGTTCTTTTTGTTGTGGTTTGTGTGTGTTTTGCACGTGGGTTTGTATGTGTTGTGGGGGTGGTGTGCGTTTTGCATGTGTGATTGTGATCTGTGTGCGGTTGTGTTTGACACGTGGTGAGTGTGGTTGGCTGTTTTGAGTAATGAGTGTGATATGTGAGGTGTGTACTCTGTGGGGTCATGGATGGTCAGTGAGCCTCACTGTGTGTGTTGTGTTTACTCTGAGGACCGTGGTTCATGTGTATTGTGTGCAGTTATGTTCTCGGTGTGTGGGGGTTTTGATGTTTAGTGTGATGTGCTGTTTGTGTGTTGAGAGGCTTCTGCATTCAAGCGCACTGAAGAGAGCCTCTAGTGATTGTCCATTTTCTCCACAGGTTTGTTATCCTCCGGGAGGGCCTTGATTACTGAGGGCGCTCAAAGAGGACGTCCCTTTAATAGCCATGCCCTGAAGATGCCTTTGTAGTAATGTGTCAGGAACTGCTGCAGGAGAGCCTTATGCCAGACTTTGCTGAGGAAACAATCCACCGTGCACCGAGGAGACCCTCCCCGAGAGAATACTAGGCTGCTTTCGCCTTGCATGCAGTTTGCTCCTATGTGATATGGGAAACAGTGAACATTTGCAGTAAGAAGGCGGTCTTCTCTGTACACCCTCTATCTCAAAGACGTAAGTGGGCTTCGAATAGGCCTTAGCACGAGCCACACGGAAGTCACAGAAGAAGACGCTCTGAAATAACAGCAGTGGAGGCAAGTCGGCTTTGGATTCAGCTTGCGTGGGTGAAAGAAAGCAGTGCGCGATGCCCCATTCAAGGAATCATCGAAGTCGTTGCAGTGGATGCTGAAAGTGAGCTTGCAACGTGCTTTCCGTGTCTGTCCTGTGTGCCTGCACTCTGAGCGCCTGAGTGAGGTCTGCTGTGTGGAGCTCTCTTTCGCTGAGCGGTGGACTCTCGCTTGTGTGGCCATTAACGTGAGGCCTTGCTGAGGAAGCCTGGCTGTCAGAAGAATGCCCGCATACAATGAATCCAGCTTGGAAGTTTAAAAAGCCGCTTTTTTTCGGCTACTACCTGGCTGCTTCCGAGAGGCCCAGGTTGGTCTGTGGGGGTGTGTAAGCCGGGCTGACTGTGTGTAAGCCACAGTCTGAGCTTTGAAAAAAAGAGGTGCACATTGGCTTTAGTCCCTCAGCATCACGTCAGCAAGAGGTGTGTGCAAGCTTCCCCAAAGCCTGGTGGCGAATGGGCGCTAAGCGTCAGAGCTGTTGTCCTGCAGAGAAGGCTCTGAGGCTGTCTCTGTGCAAGTGACATATCCAGACTGACAGCTAAACACACTGCTGTGTCAAGGCGAGCTTCTCATGTCTACTTGTACTCCCAGACACAAGGGTACTGTGAAGCGGTCTTCTGCCCAGCCTCAGGGGAAGAGGCAGAGCAAGTTGCTTTCTGCACAGCACTGGAAGCGGGACGGATGGGCGTTCTGTTCAACACGTGAAAAGCAGGCAGCACCAGAAGCCTCTGTCAAGTAAGCTCCTCTGTATGGCTAGTGAAGCTTAATTCAAACCTGCAATGGAAATTGTTCTGGGGTAACTGAGCTCTAACTCCACGATCTAACACTTTCAGTTACTTTCTCCTAACTCATACAGAGTGGAACGGCCAAACGTAGGTGTGCATGGTGTCCTCTCTGGATGCACCTTAAGTCCGAGAGACACGTGTGCTGTGAATAGGACTTGCAAGTACGTTTAAGGGAAGATGCCGTTGGGACTCCTTCAGCTGATCATCCGTTCCTCAGAACAAAGCTCTTCTCTGGGCCAGAACTCCATCAGCCTGAACTAACCACGTGCAGCCCAGCTCTCTCTTTGTGAGCTGCAGGGAGAAAGAATCCTTTGCTATGATTCTAAAGCTAAATGCTTTAGGGCAGTCCTAAGACTTCTGCATTCAAGCACACTGAGGCCAAGCCTTCCGTGCGTGGCTGTTTTGTCCACAGGTTTGGAATCATACGGGAGGTCCTTGTTTCCTGGGGGTGCTAGAAGAGGACGCACAGAACCGGAGTGTCCTGGGGAGTAAAAGCTATGCCCTGAAGATGTCCTTGTAGTAAAGTGTCAGAAACTGCTGCAGAAGAGCCTTATGCCAAACTCTGCTGGGGAAACAATCCACCGTGCACTGAGGAGACCCTCCCTGAGAGAATACTACGCTGATTTCCCCTTGCATGCAACTTGCTCCTATGTGATATAGGAAACTTAGTCAACATTGCAGTAGAAGGCTATGTACACTTGATCTCTTTTGTGCTTTTCGGGTTTGTTGTGTGTGCAGTGTGCGGTACGTGTTGTTGGTATATGGTAGGGAGTGGTTTGTGGTGCTTTTCTGTGATTCTGTGTGCATTCTCTGTTGTGATACGCTGTGTGTGCTGTGTTCTTGTGTGTTTGGCGTTGTGCTGTCTTTGGTCTGTGGGTCTCGCTTGTTTCGTCTGTGTTGTGTGTTGTCCGTGTTGTGTGTATTTTGTACGTAATATGTGCGGTACAGGTTCCTTACTGCTTGATGAGTACGCGGTTCTGTGTATTTTTCACTGGGGGTGTGTGTGTGTCATGTGTGATGCTGTTATTTGTGAGTTGTGTTGTGTGTGTTGAGTGGTTCTTTGTGTATTGTATGTTTTGCCTTTTTTTGATGAGTTATCTGTTGGCGGTTGTGTATGTTGTGTGTTTGGTGTGTGGCTTCCAGTCTAATGTTTAGTGTGAAATGGGTCTGGTCTTTCCTTGGTCTGTTGTGTTATGTACTGTGTTCTGGGTTGTGTGAGTGCCGTCCATATGCTTGCTGTGTGTTACATACTGGGTAGATGTCGGTTGGTCTGTGTAGTTTGAGCGTTGTGTGTGACGTTGATTTAGCGTTGTGTCAGACGTGTTGTGTGCATGTGCTTGTTGCGTGTGTGTTTGTGGGTTTTGGTTCGTGCTGTCTGCGTGTGGGCCTGTGCGTGCTGTGTGTTGTATGCTTGTGGTTGTGTGTGCTGTGTGTAGTGCATTATATGTGTGTTGCATGTGTTTTCATCAGTTGTGGATTTATTTCTATGTGTTGTGTCAGCTTTTTGTGTATGATTGTGATGTGTGTGCTGTGTTAGAGAGCTTGTGTGTGTGTGTGTGTGTGGCTGTTTGAGTTACGCACACGATGTGAGATGCGTTGACTGTGTGTGGTTGTGCTTGTCTAGTATGTCTCTTGGTGTGCGCAGTACGTAGTCTGTGAACGTTTTTCGTGTGTATTGTGAGCAGTTATGTGCCTTGAAGGGTGTGTGGTGTGTGTATTGCGACTACTGTGCTGCTCATTTCTGTGTTGCGTGTGTGTTCTGCGTTGTTCTCCTGTGTGAGGCTGTACGTGTGGTGTGTCTGTGCGTGGTTGTGTGTGTAGTGTGTGAAATGTGTGCCATTTGCCTTCTTTGTTGATTATGTGCGTTTTGCCTAAGGATTTGTGAGTTTTGTGTGTTTTGTGTGTGTGACTGTGATTTGTGTGTGGTTGTGTTTCAGTGGTTGAGTGTGTGTTGTTTGTCATGTATGTGATGTGAGATGTGTTGTCTGTGTGTGGTTGTGCTTGTTTAGCGTGCCTCGTTGCGTGTGCTGCACATACTCTCCCAAATGTGATTTTTGTGTTCTATGAGAAACATGTGCTTTGTTGTGTCTGGTGTGTGCCCTGTGACTGTTGTTTTGTTACTTTCCGCGTTTCTTGTGTGTGTGTGTGCGCATTGCGTGGCGGTGCCCGTGTGTGTATATGTGTGTGGGGTGTCTGTGTGCAGTGGTGTGTGGAGTGCTTGGTGTGTGAACTGCGTGCGTTTATTTTTTGGTTGTGAGTTTGGGGTGTGGTTTTGCATGTGTTGTGCGTGTTTTGCGAGTGTGATTGTGATACGTGTTTGAAAGTTTGTGTGTGTGATTGGTTGTTATGTGTGTGAGGTGAGATGTGTTATCTGTATGTGGTTTTGCTTGTGTAGTGTGCCTCATTTTGTGTGTGTGGTGTGTACATGGTTAAATGTGGTTTGTGAGGGTTGGGAGCCCTTATGTCCTGTGATGTTTGTGGGGTATGTTGTTTCATACGTTGTGCTGTTTGCGTGTTGAGTTGGGTGTGTTCTCCATATCTTTGTGTTTGTGGGTGTTTACTTGTGTTTGCTGTGGTTATTCCTTGAGTGTGTGTTGTGTGTGGCTTTATGTGTGGTAGGTAGTGGTTACGTCGGTCTGTGTGCCCTGACGTTAATGCAGGGTGTTGTGTGTGCTTTGAGTTGTGATGTTTAATTTGTGTGTGATGCTTGTGTGTGTCGCACGACGTATTTTTCTGCGATTTGTGTATTATTTTGTGTGTTGTGGTGATGTACTGATGTGTTTGTTTTAATGTGTGTGTCGTGTGTGCTATGTTTGTGTCGTGCATCCTTTTTGTGATGTTTTGTGTTTGTTGAGTTTTGTGTCATGTGTGAAGTACATTGTCTTTTGTGCATACGGTAGGGCGTGTTCTGTGGTGTTGGTTGTGTGATCGTGTGTGTATTCTGTGTTGTGTTACATGTTTGCGTGCTGTGTTATTGTGTGTCCTTAGCTGTGAAGTCTGTGATGTGCTGGTTTAATGTGCGTGGCGGTGTTTGTGTGGTTGTGTGTGTGTTTCCTGTGTGTTTCGTTCTTTCTGTGTTGTGACTGTTGTGTATGTGATGTGTGCAGTTTGGGTACTTTGTTGTCTGTAGTGTGTGTTCTGTGTGTCTTTGTGGAGTGCTGTGTGACTGGTGCGGTTGTGGGTGGTTCTGTGTTGGGTGTTGTGCGCTTGGAGTGTGTCTTTGTGTGTTGTATGTTTGGCGTCTTTTGTGTAGCGTGTTGTGTTCGTGGTTGGGAATGTTATGTGGTCTGTGAATAGTTTTCTGTTTCATGTTTCATGTGTGATGTGACCGCACGTGCGTTGCGTGATGTACCACGTACTGTTCTCAGTTGCATGTGTGTGTTGTGTGTATTCTTATCTGTTTTGTGTATTGTGTGTGTGTTGTTTGTTCTGTGTATTTTATGTGTTGTGTGGGATATTGTGTGTTGTGTCTGATATGCTGTTTGCTTTGCATTGTGTGTTCTGTGAGGCTCTGTGTGCTGAAAGTTTCATGTGTGTTTTGTGTGATGTGTGTAGTGTGTGAAATGTGTGTTCCATAAATTTCGTGATCTTTCTGTTGTGGTTTGTGTATTTTTCGCACGTCGTTTGGCATCTCTTGTGTGTGGGGTGAGTTCTGCATGTGTGATTGTGATTTTTGTGTGGTTGTGTGGGCGTTTGCTTGTTACGCGTGTGATGTGAAATGTGTTGTCTGTGTGTGGTTGTGCTTGTTTAGCATGCCCCATTGTGTGTGCTGTGTGTACTCCGAAATGGGATTCATGTGTGTTGTGAGCAATTATGAGCTTTGATGTGTCTGGCGTGTGCCTTGTGGCTTGTGTTGTTACAATTTGGGTTTCGTGTGTGTGCGTTTTGCACAGTGCAGCCCGTGCCTGGATATGAGTGTGCGTTGTCTGCGCGTGAATGTGTGTGTGGTTTGTAGTGTGTGAAATGTGCGCTATGGGGGTTTTTGTTGGTTGCGTGTTTCCCGTGTGGTTTTGTATTTGGTGCAAGTGTTTTGCGTGTGTGATGGTGATCTGTGTTCGTCTGTGTTTGAGGGTCGTGTGTTTGTTCGGTTGAGTTAAGTGTGTGACCTGAGATGTGTTGTCTGTGTGTGATTGTGGTTGTGTAGTGTGCCTCATTGTGTGTGTTGCGTGTACTAATTGAACTGTGGTTTGTGTGAGTTGTGTGCTTTTATGTCCTGTGGTGTTTGTGGTGTATGTTGTTGTCTATGTTGCGCTGTGTGCATGTTTAGAGGTTCTGTATGTTCTCTATGTACGTGTTTGTGGGTGTTTACTTGCGTGTGTCGTGGTTGTTCCTTGAGCATGTGTTGTGTGTGGCTTTTTGTGTGTTATGCAGTGGCCGCATTGTTGTGCGCGTGCGTGTTGCATTGTTAATGCGGGGTGTTGTGTGTGTCATGAGTTGTGATGTTAATTTCTGTGTGCGATGTTTGTGTGTGTTGTGTGATGAGGTTCTGTTGATCTGTGTTTTGTGTTTGTGTTGAGTGTATTCTCTGTGTGTTGCCTATTGTGCGTGTGTGCGTGTGTTGCGTGGTCTGTGTGTTTTGCAAGTTGTGTGAGATTGTGTGTCATGAATGATGTGCTTCGTGTATATGTTGTGTGTTTGGCATTGCACATTCTGTGAGGCTCTGTGTGCTGTATGTATTATTTGTGTTTGCAGTGATGTGTGTAGTTTGTGAAATGTGTGTTGCATAAATTCGGAGTTCTTTTTGTTGTGGTTTGTGTGTGTTTTGCACGTGGGTTTGTATGTGTTGTGGGGGTGGTGTGCGTTTTGCATGTGTGATTGTGATCTGTGTGCGGTTGTGTTTGACACGTGGTGAGTGTGGTTGGCTGTTTTGAGTAATGAGTGTGATATGTGAGGTGTGTACTCTGTGGGGTCATGGATGGTCAGTGAGCCTCACTGTGTGTGTTGTGTTTACTCTGAGGACCGTGGTTCATGTGTATTGTGTGCAGTTATGTTCTCGGTGTGTGGGGGTTTTGATGTTTAGTGTGATGTGCTGTTTGTGTGTTGAGAGGCTTCTGCATTCAAGCGCACTGAAGAGAGCCTCTAGTGATTGTCCATTTTCTCCACAGGTTTGTTATCCTCCGGGAGGGCCTTGATTACTGAGGGCGCTCAAAGAGGACGTCCCTTTAATAGCCATGCCCTGAAGATGCCTTTGTAGTAATGTGTCAGGAACTGCTGCAGGAGAGCCTTATGCCAGACTTTGCTGAGGAAACAATCCACCGTGCACCGAGGAGACCCTCCCCGAGAGAATACTAGGCTGCTTTCGCCTTGCATGCAGTTTGCTCCTATGTGATATGGGAAACAGTGAACATTTGCAGTAAGAAGGCGGTCTTCTCTGTACACCCTCTATCTCAAAGACGTAAGTGGGCTTCGAATAGGCCTTAGCACGAGCCACACGGAAGTCACAGAAGAAGACGCTCTGAAATAACAGCAGTGGAGGCAAGTCGGCTTTGGATTCAGCTTGCGTGGGTGAAAGAAAGCAGTGCGCGATGCCCCATTCAAGGAATCATCGAAGTCGTTGCAGTGGATGCTGAAAGTGAGCTTGCAACGTGCTTTCCGTGTCTGTCCTGTGTGCCTGCACTCTGAGCGCCTGAGTGAGGTCTGCTGTGTGGAGCTCTCTTTCGCTGAGCGGTGGACTCTCGCTTGTGTGGCCATTAACGTGAGGCCTTGCTGAGGAAGCCTGGCTGTCAGAAGAATGCCCGCATACAATGAATCCAGCTTGGAAGTTTAAAAAGCCGCTTTTTTTCGGCTACTACCTGGCTGCTTCCGAGAGGCCCAGGTTGGTCTGTGGGGGTGTGTAAGCCGGGCTGACTGTGTGTAAGCCACAGTCTGAGCTTTGAAAAAAAGAGGTGCACATTGGCTTTAGTCCCTCAGCATCACGTCAGCAAGAGGTGTGTGCAAGCTTCCCCAAAGCCTGGTGGCGAATGGGCGCTAAGCGTCAGAGCTGTTGTCCTGCAGAGAAGGCTCTGAGGCTGTCTCTGTGCAAGTGACATATCCAGACTGACAGCTAAACACACTGCTGTGTCAAGGCGAGCTTCTCATGTCTACTTGTACTCCCAGACACAAGGGTACTGTGAAGCGGTCTTCTGCCCAGCCTCAGGGGAAGAGGCAGAGCAAGTTGCTTTCTGCACAGCACTGGAAGCGGGACGGATGGGCGTTCTGTTCAACACGTGAAAAGCAGGCAGCACCAGAAGCCTCTGTCAAGTAAGCTCCTCTGTATGGCTAGTGAAGCTTAATTCAAACCTGCAATGGAAATTGTTCTGGGGTAACTGAGCTCTAACTCCACGATCTAACACTTTCAGTTACTTTCTCCTAACTCATACAGAGTGGAACGGCCAAACGTAGGTGTGCATGGTGTCCTCTCTGGATGCACCTTAAGTCCGAGAGACACGTGTGCTGTGAATAGGACTTGCAAGTACGTTTAAGGGAAGATGCCGTTGGGACTCCTTCAGCTGATCATCCGTTCCTCAGAACAAAGCTCTTCTCTGGGCCAGAACTCCATCAGCCTGAACTAACCACGTGCAGCCCAGCTCTCTCTTTGTGAGCTGCAGGGAGAAAGAATCCTTTGCTATGATTCTAAAGCTAAATGCTTTAGGGCAGTCCTAAGACTTCTGCATTCAAGCACACTGAGGCCAAGCCTTCCGTGCGTGGCTGTTTTGTCCACAGGTTTGGAATCATACGGGAGGTCCTTGTTTCCTGGGGGTGCTAGAAGAGGACGCACAGAACCGGAGTGTCCTGGGGAGTAAAAGCTATGCCCTGAAGATGTCCTTGTAGTAAAGTGTCAGAAACTGCTGCAGAAGAGCCTTATGCCAAACTCTGCTGGGGAAACAATCCACCGTGCACTGAGGAGACCCTCCCTGAGAGAATACTACGCTGATTTCCCCTTGCATGCAACTTGCTCCTATGTGATATAGGAAACTTAGTCAACATTGCAGTAGAAGGCTATGTACACTTGATCTCTTTTGTGCTTTTCGGGTTTGTTGTGTGTGCAGTGTGCGGTACGTGTTGTTGGTATATGGTAGGGAGTGGTTTGTGGTGCTTTTCTGTGATTCTGTGTGCATTCTCTGTTGTGATACGCTGTGTGTGCTGTGTTCTTGTGTGTTTGGCGTTGTGCTGTCTTTGGTCTGTGGGTCTCGCTTGTTTCGTCTGTGTTGTGTGTTGTCCGTGTTGTGTGTATTTTGTACGTAATATGTGCGGTACAGGTTCCTTACTGCTTGATGAGTACGCGGTTCTGTGTATTTTTCACTGGGGGTGTGTGTGTGTCATGTGTGATGCTGTTATTTGTGAGTTGTGTTGTGTGTGTTGAGTGGTTCTTTGTGTATTGTATGTTTTGCCTTTTTTTGATGAGTTATCTGTTGGCGGTTGTGTATGTTGTGTGTTTGGTGTGTGGCTTCCAGTCTAATGTTTAGTGTGAAATGGGTCTGGTCTTTCCTTGGTCTGTTGTGTTATGTACTGTGTTCTGGGTTGTGTGAGTGCCGTCCATATGCTTGCTGTGTGTTACATACTGGGTAGATGTCGGTTGGTCTGTGTAGTTTGAGCGTTGTGTGTGACGTTGATTTAGCGTTGTGTCAGACGTGTTGTGTGCATGTGCTTGTTGCGTGTGTGTTTGTGGGTTTTGGTTCGTGCTGTCTGCGTGTGGGCCTGTGCGTGCTGTGTGTTGTATGCTTGTGGTTGTGTGTGCTGTGTGTAGTGCATTATATGTGTGTTGCATGTGTTTTCATCAGTTGTGGATTTATTTCTATGTGTTGTGTCAGCTTTTTGTGTATGATTGTGATGTGTGTGCTGTGTTAGAGAGCTTGTGTGTGTGTGTGTGTGTGTGGCTGTTTGAGTTACGCACACGATGTGAGATGCGTTGACTGTGTGTGGTTGTGCTTGTCTAGTATGTCTCTTGGTGTGCGCAGTACGTAGTCTGTGAACGTTTTTCGTGTGTATTGTGAGCAGTTATGTGCCTTGAAGGGTGTGTGGTGTGTGTATTGCGACTACTGTGCTGCTCATTTCTGTGTTGCGTGTGTGTTCTGCGTTGTTCTCCTGTGTGAGGCTGTACGTGTGGTGTGTCTGTGCGTGGTTGTGTGTGTAGTGTGTGAAATGTGTGCCATTTGCCTTCTTTGTTGATTATGTGCGTTTTGCCTAAGGATTTGTGAGTTTTGTGTGTTTTGTGTGTGTGACTGTGATTTGTGTGTGGTTGTGTTTCAGTGGTTGAGTGTGTGTTGTTTGTCATGTATGTGATGTGAGATGTGTTGTCTGTGTGTGGTTGTGCTTGTTTAGCGTGCCTCGTTGCGTGTGCTGCACATACTCTCCCAAATGTGATTTTTGTGTTCTATGAGAAACATGTGCTTTGTTGTGTCTGGTGTGTGCCCTGTGACTGTTGTTTTGTTACTTTCCGCGTTTCTTGTGTGTGTGTGTGCGCATTGCGTGGCGGTGCCCGTGTGTGTATATGTGTGTGGGGTGTCTGTGTGCAGTGGTGTGTGGAGTGCTTGGTGTGTGAACTGCGTGCGTTTATTTTTTGGTTGTGAGTTTGGGGTGTGGTTTTGCATGTGTTGTGCGTGTTTTGCGAGTGTGATTGTGATACGTGTTTGAAAGTTTGTGTGTGTGATTGGTTGTTATGTGTGTGAGGTGAGATGTGTTATCTGTATGTGGTTTTGCTTGTGTAGTGTGCCTCATTTTGTGTGTGTGGTGTGTACATGGTTAAATGTGGTTTGTGAGGGTTGGGAGCCCTTATGTCCTGTGATGTTTGTGGGGTATGTTGTTTCATACGTTGTGCTGTTTGCGTGTTGAGTTGGGTGTGTTCTCCATATCTTTGTGTTTGTGGGTGTTTACTTGTGTTTGCTGTGGTTATTCCTTGAGTGTGTGTTGTGTGTGGCTTTATGTGTGGTAGGTAGTGGTTACGTCGGTCTGTGTGCCCTGACGTTAATGCAGGGTGTTGTGTGTGCTTTGAGTTGTGATGTTTAATTTGTGTGTGATGCTTGTGTGTGTCGCACGACGTATTTTTCTGCGATTTGTGTATTATTTTGTGTGTTGTGGTGATGTACTGATGTGTTTGTTTTAATGTGTGTGTCGTGTGTGCTATGTTTGTGTCGTGCATCCTTTTTGTGATGTTTTGTGTTTGTTGAGTTTTGTGTCATGTGTGAAGTACATTGTCTTTTGTGCATACGGTAGGGCGTGTTCTGTGGTGTTGGTTGTGTGATCGTGTGTGTATTCTGTGTTGTGTTACATGTTTGCGTGCTGTGTTATTGTGTGTCCTTAGCTGTGAAGTCTGTGATGTGCTGGTTTAATGTGCGTGGCGGTGTTTGTGTGGTTGTGTGTGTGTTTCCTGTGTGTTTCGTTCTTTCTGTGTTGTGACTGTTGTGTATGTGATGTGTGCAGTTTGGGTACTTTGTTGTCTGTAGTGTGTGTTCTGTGTGTCTTTGTGGAGTGCTGTGTGACTGGTGCGGTTGTGGGTGGTTCTGTGTTGGGTGTTGTGCGCTTGGAGTGTGTCTTTGTGTGTTGTATGTTTGGCGTCTTTTGTGTAGCGTGTTGTGTTCGTGGTTGGGAATGTTATGTGGTCTGTGAATAGTTTTCTGTTTCATGTTTCATGTGTGATGTGACCGCACGTGCGTTGCGTGATGTACCACGTACTGTTCTCAGTTGCATGTGTGTGTTGTGTGTATTCTTATCTGTTTTGTGTATTGTGTGTGTGTTGTTTGTTCTGTGTATTTTATGTGTTGTGTGGGATATTGTGTGTTGTGTCTGATATGCTGTTTGCTTTGCATTGTGTGTTCTGTGAGGCTCTGTGTGCTGAAAGTTTCATGTGTGTTTTGTGTGATGTGTGTAGTGTGTGAAATGTGTGTTCCATAAATTTCGTGATCTTTCTGTTGTGGTTTGTGTATTTTTCGCACGTCGTTTGGCATCTCTTGTGTGTGGGGTGAGTTCTGCATGTGTGATTGTGATTTTTGTGTGGTTGTGTGGGCGTTTGCTTGTTACGCGTGTGATGTGAAATGTGTTGTCTGTGTGTGGTTGTGCTTGTTTAGCATGCCCCATTGTGTGTGCTGTGTGTACTCCGAAATGGGATTCATGTGTGTTGTGAGCAATTATGAGCTTTGATGTGTCTGGCGTGTGCCTTGTGGCTTGTGTTGTTACAATTTGGGTTTCGTGTGTGTGCGTTTTGCACAGTGCAGCCCGTGCCTGGATATGAGTGTGCGTTGTCTGCGCGTGAATGTGTGTGTGGTTTGTAGTGTGTGAAATGTGCGCTATGGGGGTTTTTGTTGGTTGCGTGTTTCCCGTGTGGTTTTGTATTTGGTGCAAGTGTTTTGCGTGTGTGATGGTGATCTGTGTTCGTCTGTGTTTGAGGGTCGTGTGTTTGTTCGGTTGAGTTAAGTGTGTGACCTGAGATGTGTTGTCTGTGTGTGATTGTGGTTGTGTAGTGTGCCTCATTGTGTGTGTTGCGTGTACTAATTGAACTGTGGTTTGTGTGAGTTGTGTGCTTTTATGTCCTGTGGTGTTTGTGGTGTATGTTGTTGTCTATGTTGCGCTGTGTGCATGTTTAGAGGTTCTGTATGTTCTCTATGTACGTGTTTGTGGGTGTTTACTTGCGTGTGTCGTGGTTGTTCCTTGAGCATGTGTTGTGTGTGGCTTTTTGTGTGTTATGCAGTGGCCGCATTGTTGTGCGCGTGCGTGTTGCATTGTTAATGCGGGGTGTTGTGTGTGTCATGAGTTGTGATGTTAATTTCTGTGTGCGATGTTTGTGTGTGTTGTGTGATGAGGTTCTGTTGATCTGTGTTTTGTGTTTGTGTTGAGTGTATTCTCTGTGTGTTGCCTATTGTGCGTGTGTGCGTGTGTTGCGTGGTCTGTGTGTTTTGCAAGTTGTGTGAGATTGTGTGTCATGAATGATGTGCTTCTTGTATATGTTGTGTGTTTGGCATTGCACATTCTGTGAGGCTCTGTGTGCTGTATGTATTATTTGTGTTTGCAGTGATGTGTGTAGTTTGTGAAATGTGTGTTGCATAAATTCGGAGTTCTTTTTGTTGTGGTTTGTGTGTGTTTTGCACGTGGGTTTGTATGTGTTGTGGGGGTGGTGTGCGTTTTGCATGTGTGATTGTGATCTGTGTGCGGTTGTGTTTGACACGTGGTGAGTGTGGTTGGCTGTTTTGAGTAATGAGTGTGATATGTGAGGTGTGTACTCTGTGGGGTCATGGATGGTCAGTGAGCCTCACTGTGTGTGTTGTGTTTACTCTGAGGACCGTGGTTCATGTGTATTGTGTGCAGTTATGTTCTCGGTGTGTGGGGGTTTTGATGTTTAGTGTGATGTGCTGTTTGTGTGTTGAGAGGCTTCTGCATTCAAGCGCACTGAAGAGAGCCTCTAGTGATTGTCCATTTTCTCCACAGGTTTGTTATCCTCCGGGAGGGCCTTGATTACTGAGGGCGCTCAAAGAGGACGTCCCTTTAATAGCCATGCCCTGAAGATGCCTTTGTAGTAATGTGTCAGGAACTGCTGCAGGAGAGCCTTATGCCAGACTTTGCTGAGGAAACAATCCACCGTGCACCGAGGAGACCCTCCCCGAGAGAATACTAGGCTGCTTTCGCCTTGCATGCAGTTTGCTCCTATGTGATATGGGAAACAGTGAACATTTGCAGTAAGAAGGCGGTCTTCTCTGTACACCCTCTATCTCAAAGACGTAAGTGGGCTTCGAATAGGCCTTAGCACGAGCCACACGGAAGTCACAGAAGAAGACGCTCTGAAATAACAGCAGTGGAGGCAAGTCGGCTTTGGATTCAGCTTGCGTGGGTGAAAGAAAGCAGTGCGCGATGCCCCATTCAAGGAATCATCGAAGTCGTTGCAGTGGATGCTGAAAGTGAGCTTGCAACGTGCTTTCCGTGTCTGTCCTGTGTGCCTGCACTCTGAGCGCCTGAGTGAGGTCTGCTGTGTGGAGCTCTCTTTCGCTGAGCGGTGGACTCTCGCTTGTGTGGCCATTAACGTGAGGCCTTGCTGAGGAAGCCTGGCTGTCAGAAGAATGCCCGCATACAATGAATCCAGCTTGGAAGTTTAAAAAGCCGCTTTTTTTCGGCTACTACCTGGCTGCTTCCGAGAGGCCCAGGTTGGTCTGTGGGGGTGTGTAAGCCGGGCTGACTGTGTGTAAGCCACAGTCTGAGCTTTGAAAAAAAGAGGTGCACATTGGCTTTAGTCCCTCAGCATCACGTCAGCAAGAGGTGTGTGCAAGCTTCCCCAAAGCCTGGTGGCGAATGGGCGCTAAGCGTCAGAGCTGTTGTCCTGCAGAGAAGGCTCTGAGGCTGTCTCTGTGCAAGTGACATATCCAGACTGACAGCTAAACACACTGCTGTGTCAAGGCGAGCTTCTCATGTCTACTTGTACTCCCAGACACAAGGGTACTGTGAAGCGGTCTTCTGCCCAGCCTCAGGGGAAGAGGCAGAGCAAGTTGCTTTCTGCACAGCACTGGAAGCGGGACGGATGGGCGTTCTGTTCAACACGTGAAAAGCAGGCAGCACCAGAAGCCTCTGTCAAGTAAGCTCCTCTGTATGGCTAGTGAAGCTTAATTCAAACCTGCAATGGAAATTGTTCTGGGGTAACTGAGCTCTAACTCCACGATCTAACACTTTCAGTTACTTTCTCCTAACTCATACAGAGTGGAACGGCCAAACGTAGGTGTGCATGGTGTCCTCTCTGGATGCACCTTAAGTCCGAGAGACACGTGTGCTGTGAATAGGACTTGCAAGTACGTTTAAGGGAAGATGCCGTTGGGACTCCTTCAGCTGATCATCCGTTCCTCAGAACAAAGCTCTTCTCTGGGCCAGAACTCCATCAGCCTGAACTAACCACGTGCAGCCCAGCTCTCTCTTTGTGAGCTGCAGGGAGAAAGAATCCTTTGCTATGATTCTAAAGCTAAATGCTTTAGGGCAGTCCTAAGACTTCTGCATTCAAGCACACTGAGGCCAAGCCTTCCGTGCGTGGCTATTTTGTCCACAGGTTTGGAATCATACGGGAGGTCCTTGTTTCCTGGGGGTGCTAGAAGAGGACGCACAGAACCGGAGTGTCCTGGGGAGTAAAAGCTATGCCCTGAAGATGTCCTTGTAGTAAAGTGTCAGAAACTGCTGCAGAAGAGCCTTATGCCAAACTCTGCTGGGGAAACAATCCACCGTGCACTGAGGAGACCCTCCCTGAGAGAATACTACGCTGATTTCCCCTTGCATGCAACTTGCTCCTATGTGATATAGGAAACTTAGTCAACATTGCAGTAGAAGGCTATGTACACTTGATCTCTTTTGTGCTTTTCGGGTTTGTTGTGTGTGCAGTGTGCGGTACGTGTTGTTGGTATATGGTAGGGAGTGGTTTGTGGTGCTTTTCTGTGATTCTGTGTGCATTCTCTGTTGTGATACGCTGTGTGTGCTGTGTTCTTGTGTGTTTGGCGTTGTGCTGTCTTTGGTCTGTGGGTCTCGCTTGTTTCGTCTGTGTTGTGTGTTGTCCGTGTTGTGTGTATTTTGTACGTAATATGTGCGGTACAGGTTCCTTACTGCTTGATGAGTACGCGGTTCTGTGTATTTTTCACTGGGGGTGTGTGTGTGTCATGTGTGATGCTGTTATTTGTGAGTTGTGTTGTGTGTGTTGAGTGGTTCTTTGTGTATTGTATGTTTTGCCTTTTTTTGATGAGTTATCTGTTGGCGGTTGTGTATGTTGTGTGTTTGGTGTGTGGCTTCCAGTCTAATGTTTAGTGTGAAATGGGTCTGGTCTTTCCTTGGTCTGTTGTGTTATGTACTGTGTTCTGGGTTGTGTGAGTGCCGTCCATATGCTTGCTGTGTGTTACATACTGGGTAGATGTCGGTTGGTCTGTGTAGTTTGAGCGTTGTGTGTGACGTTGATTTAGCGTTGTGTCAGACGTGTTGTGTGCATGTGCTTGTTGCGTGTGTGTTTGTGGGTTTTGGTTCGTGCTGTCTGCGTGTGGGCCTGTGCGTGCTGTGTGTTGTATGCTTGTGGTTGTGTGTGCTGTGTGTAGTGCATTATATGTGTGTTGCATGTGTTTTCATCAGTTGTGGATTTATTTCTATGTGTTGTGTCAGCTTTTTGTGTATGATTGTGATGTGTGTGCTGTGTTAGAGAGCTTGTGTGTGTGTGTGTGTGGCTGTTTGAGTTACGCACACGATGTGAGATGCGTTGACTGTGTGTGGTTGTGCTTGTCTAGTATGTCTCTTGGTGTGCGCAGTACGTAGTCTGTGAACGTTTTTCGTGTGTATTGTGAGCAGTTATGTGCCTTGAAGGGTGTGTGGTGTGTGTATTGCGACTACTGTGCTGCTCATTTCTGTGTTGCGTGTGTGTTCTGCGTTGTTCTCCTGTGTGAGGCTGTACGTGTGGTGTGTCTATGCGTGGTTGTGTGTGTAGTGTGTGAAATGTGTGCCATTTGCCTTCTTTGTTGATTATGTGCGTTTTGCCTAAGGATTTGTGAGTTTTGTGTGTTTTGTGTGTGTGACTGTGATTTGTGTGTGGTTGTGTTTCAGTGGTTGAGTGTGTGTTGTTTGTCATGTATGTGATGTGAGATGTGTTGTCTGTGTGTGGTTGTGCTTGTTTAGCGTGCCTCGTTGCGTGTGCTGCACATACTCTCCCAAATGTGATTTTTGTGTTCTATGAGAAACATGTGCTTTGTTGTGTCTGGTGTGTGCCCTGTGACTGTTGTTTTGTTACTTTCCGCGTTTCTTGTGTGTGTGTGTGCGCATTGCGTGGCGGTGCCCGTGTGTGTATATGTGTGTGGGGTGTCTGTGTGCAGTGGTGTGTGGAGTGCTTGGTGTGTGAACTGCGTGCGTTTATTTTTTGGTTGTGAGTTTGGGGTGTGGTTTTGCATGTGTTGTGCGTGTTTTGCGAGTGTGATTGTGATACGTGTTTGAAAGTTTGTGTGTGTGATTGGTTGTTATGTGTGTGAGGTGAGATGTGTTATCTGTATGTGGTTTTGCTTGTGTAGTGTGCCTCATTTTGTGTGTGTGGTGTGTACATGGTTAAATGTGGTTTGTGAGGGTTGGGAGCCCTTATGTCCTGTGATGTTTGTGGGGTATGTTGTTTCATACGTTGTGCTGTTTGCGTGTTGAGTTGGGTGTGTTCTCCATATCTTTGTGTTTGTGGGTGTTTACTTGTGTTTGCTGTGGTTATTCCTTGAGTGTGTGTTGTGTGTGGCTTTATGTGTGGTAGGTAGTGGTTACGTCGGTCTGTGTGCCCTGACGTTAATGCAGGGTGTTGTGTGTGCTTTGAGTTGTGATGTTTAATTTGTGTGTGATGCTTGTGTGTGTCGCACGACGTATTTTTCTGCGATTTGTGTATTATTTTGTGTGTTGTGGTGATGTACTGATGTGTTTGTTTTAATGTGTGTGTCGTGTGTGCTATGTTTGTGTCGTGCATCCTTTTTGTGATGTTTTGTGTTTGTTGAGTTTTGTGTCATGTGTGAAGTACATTGTCTTTTGTGCATACGGTAGGGCGTGTTCTGTGGTGTTGGTTGTGTGATCGTGTGTGTATTCTGTGTTGTGTTACATGTTTGCGTGCTGTGTTATTGTGTGTCCTTAGCTGTGAAGTCTGTGATGTGCTGGTTTAATGTGCGTGGCGGTGTTTGTGTGGTTGTGTGTGTGTTTCCTGTGTGTTTCGTTCTTTCTGTGTTGTGACTGTTGTGTATGTGATGTGTGCAGTTTGGGTACTTTGTTGTCTGTAGTGTGTGTTCTGTGTGTCTTTGTGGAGTGCTGTGTGACTGGTGCGGTTGTGGGTGGTTCTGTGTTGGGTGTTGTGCGCTTGGAGTGTGTCTTTGTGTGTTGTATGTTTGGCGTCTTTTGTGTAGCGTGTTGTGTTCGTGGTTGGGAATGTTATGTGGTCTGTGAATAGTTTTCTGTTTCATGTTTCATGTGTGATGTGACCGCACGTGCGTTGCGTGATGTACCACGTACTGTTCTCAGTTGCATGTGTGTGTTGTGTGTATTCTTATCTGTTTTGTGTATTGTGTGTGTGTTGTTTGTTCTGTGTATTTTATGTGTTGTGTGGGATATTGTGTGTTGTGTCTGATATGCTGTTTGCTTTGCATTGTGTGTTCTGTGAGGCTCTGTGTGCTGAAAGTTTCATGTGTGTTTTGTGTGATGTGTGTAGTGTGTGAAATGTGTGTTCCATAAATTTCGTGATCTTTCTGTTGTGGTTTGTGTATTTTTCGCACGTCGTTTGGCATCTCTTGTGTGTGGGGTGAGTTCTGCATGTGTGATTGTGATTTTTGTGTGGTTGTGTGGGCGTTTGCTTGTTACGCGTGTGATGTGAAATGTGTTGTCTGTGTGTGGTTGTGCTTGTTTAGCATGCCCCATTGTGTGTGCTGTGTGTACTCCGAAATGGGATTCATGTGTGTTGTGAGCAATTATGAGCTTTGATGTGTCTGGCGTGTGCCTTGTGGCTTGTGTTGTTACAATTTGGGTTTCGTGTGTGTGCGTTTTGCACAGTGCAGCCCGTGCCTGGATATGAGTGTGCGTTGTCTGCGCGTGAATGTGTGTGTGGTTTGTAGTGTGTGAAATGTGCGCTATGGGGGTTTTTGTTGGTTGCGTGTTTCCCGTGTGGTTTTGTATTTGGTGCAAGTGTTTTGCGTGTGTGATGGTGATCTGTGTTCGTCTGTGTTTGAGGGTCGTGTGTTTGTTCGGTTGAGTTAAGTGTGTGACCTGAGATGTGTTGTCTGTGTGTGATTGTGGTTGTGTAGTGTGCCTCATTGTGTGTGTTGCGTGTACTAATTGAACTGTGGTTTGTGTGAGTTGTGTGCTTTTATGTCCTGTGGTGTTTGTGGTGTATGTTGTTGTCTATGTTGCGCTGTGTGCATGTTTAGAGGTTCTGTATGTTCTCTATGTACGTGTTTGTGGGTGTTTACTTGCGTGTGTCGTGGTTGTTCCTTGAGCATGTGTTGTGTGTGGCTTTTTGTGTGTTATGCAGTGGCCGCATTGTTGTGCGCGTGCGTGTTGCATTGTTAATGCGGGGTGTTGTGTGTGTCATGAGTTGTGATGTTAATTTCTGTGTGCGATGTTTGTGTGTGTTGTGTGATGAGGTTCTGTTGATCTGTGTTTTGTGTTTGTGTTGAGTGTATTCTCTGTGTGTTGCCTATTGTGCGTGTGTGCGTGTGTTGCGTGGTCTGTGTGTTTTGCAAGTTGTGTGAGATTGTGTGTCATGAATGATGTGCTTCGTGTATATGTTGTGTGTTTGGCATTGCACATTCTGTGAGGCTCTGTGTGCTGTATGTATTATTTGTGTTTGCAGTGATGTGTGTAGTTTGTGAAATGTGTGTTGCATAAATTCGGAGTTCTTTTTGTTGTGGTTTGTGTGTGTTTTGCACGTGGGTTTGTATGTGTTGTGGGGGTGGTGTGCGTTTTGCATGTGTGATTGTGATCTGTGTGCGGTTGTGTTTGACACGTGGTGAGTGTGGTTGGCTGTTTTGAGTAATGAGTGTGATATGTGAGGTGTGTACTCTGTGGGGTCATGGATGGTCAGTGAGCCTCACTGTGTGTGTTGTGTTTACTCTGAGGACCGTGGTTCATGTGTATTGTGTGCAGTTATGTTCTCGGTGTGTGGGGGTTTTGATGTTTAGTGTGATGTGCTGTTTGTGTGTTGAGAGGCTTCTGCATTCAAGCGCACTGAAGAGAGCCTCTAGTGATTGTCCATTTTCTCCACAGGTTTGTTATCCTCCGGGAGGGCCTTGATTACTGAGGGCGCTCAAAGAGGACGTCCCTTTAATAGCCATGCCCTGAAGATGCCTTTGTAGTAATGTGTCAGGAACTGCTGCAGGAGAGCCTTATGCCAGACTTTGCTGAGGAAACAATCCACCGTGCACCGAGGAGACCCTCCCCGAGAGAATACTAGGCTGCTTTCGCCTTGCATGCAGTTTGCTCCTATGTGATATGGGAAACAGTGAACATTTGCAGTAAGAAGGCGGTCTTCTCTGTACACCCTCTATCTCAAAGACGTAAGTGGGCTTCGAATAGGCCTTAGCACGAGCCACACGGAAGTCACAGAAGAAGACGCTCTGAAATAACAGCAGTGGAGGCAAGTCGGCTTTGGATTCAGCTTGCGTGGGTGAAAGAAAGCAGTGCGCGATGCCCCATTCAAGGAATCATCGAAGTCGTTGCAGTGGATGCTGAAAGTGAGCTTGCAACGTGCTTTCCGTGTCTGTCCTGTGTGCCTGCACTCTGAGCGCCTGAGTGAGGTCTGCTGTGTGGAGCTCTCTTTCGCTGAGCGGTGGACTCTCGCTTGTGTGGCCATTAACGTGAGGCCTTGCTGAGGAAGCCTGGCTGTCAGAAGAATGCCCGCATACAATGAATCCAGCTTGGAAGTTTAAAAAGCCGCTTTTTTTCGGCTACTACCTGGCTGCTTCCGAGAGGCCCAGGTTGGTCTGTGGGGGTGTGTAAGCCGGGCTGACTGTGTGTAAGCCACAGTCTGAGCTTTGAAAAAAAGAGGTGCACATTGGCTTTAGTCCCTCAGCATCACGTCAGCAAGAGGTGTGTGCAAGCTTCCCCAAAGCCTGGTGGCGAATGGGCGCTAAGCGTCAGAGCTGTTGTCCTGCAGAGAAGGCTCTGAGGCTGTCTCTGTGCAAGTGACATATCCAGACTGACAGCTAAACACACTGCTGTGTCAAGGCGAGCTTCTCATGTCTACTTGTACTCCCAGACACAAGGGTACTGTGAAGCGGTCTTCTGCCCAGCCTCAGGGGAAGAGGCAGAGCAAGTTGCTTTCTGCACAGCACTGGAAGCGGGACGGATGGGCGTTCTGTTCAACACGTGAAAAGCAGGCAGCACCAGAAGCCTCTGTCAAGTAAGCTCCTCTGTATGGCTAGTGAAGCTTAATTCAAACCTGCAATGGAAATTGTTCTGGGGTAACTGAGCTCTAACTCCACGATCTAACACTTTCAGTTACTTTCTCCTAACTCATACAGAGTGGAACGGCCAAACGTAGGTGTGCATGGTGTCCTCTCTGGATGCACCTTAAGTCCGAGAGACACGTGTGCTGTGAATAGGACTTGCAAGTACGTTTAAGGGAAGATGCCGTTGGGACTCCTTCAGCTGATCATCCGTTCCTCAGAACAAAGCTCTTCTCTGGGCCAGAACTCCATCAGCCTGAACTAACCACGTGCAGCCCAGCTCTCTCTTTGTGAGCTGCAGGGAGAAAGAATCCTTTGCTATGATTCTAAAGCTAAATGCTTTAGGGCAGTCCTAAGACTTCTGCATTCAAGCACACTGAGGCCAAGCCTTCCGTGCGTGGCTGTTTTGTCCACAGGTTTGGAATCATACGGGAGGTCCTTGTTTCCTGGGGGTGCTAGAAGAGGACGCACAGAACCGGAGTGTCCTGGGGAGTAAAAGCTATGCCCTGAAGATGTCCTTGTAGTAAAGTGTCAGAAACTGCTGCAGAAGAGCCTTATGCCAAACTCTGCTGGGGAAACAATCCACCGTGCACTGAGGAGACCCTCCCTGAGAGAATACTACGCTGATTTCCCCTTGCATGCAACTTGCTCCTATGTGATATAGGAAACTTAGTCAACATTGCAGTAGAAGGCTATGTACACTTGATCTCTTTTGTGCTTTTCGGGTTTGTTGTGTGTGCAGTGTGCGGTACGTGTTGTTGGTATATGGTAGGGAGTGGTTTGTGGTGCTTTTCTGTGATTCTGTGTGCATTCTCTGTTGTGATACGCTGTGTGTGCTGTGTTCTTGTGTGTTTGGCGTTGTGCTGTCTTTGGTCTGTGGGTCTCGCTTGTTTCGTCTGTGTTGTGTGTTGTCCGTGTTGTGTGTATTTTGTACGTAATATGTGCGGTACAGGTTCCTTACTGCTTGATGAGTACGCGGTTCTGTGTATTTTTCACTGGGGGTGTGTGTGTGTCATGTGTGATGCTGTTATTTGTGAGTTGTGTTGTGTGTGTTGAGTGGTTCTTTGTGTATTGTATGTTTTGCCTTTTTTTGATGAGTTATCTGTTGGCGGTTGTGTATGTTGTGTGTTTGGTGTGTGGCTTCCAGTCTAATGTTTAGTGTGAAATGGGTCTGGTCTTTCCTTGGTCTGTTGTGTTATGTACTGTGTTCTGGGTTGTGTGAGTGCCGTCCATATGCTTGCTGTGTGTTACATACTGGGTAGATGTCGGTTGGTCTGTGTAGTTTGAGCGTTGTGTGTGACGTTGATTTAGCGTTGTGTCAGACGTGTTGTGTGCATGTGCTTGTTGCGTGTGTGTTTGTGGGTTTTGGTTCGTGCTGTCTGCGTGTGGGCCTGTGCGTGCTGTGTGTTGTATGCTTGTGGTTGTGTGTGCTGTGTGTAGTGCATTATATGTGTGTTGCATGTGTTTTCATCAGTTGTGGATTTATTTCTATGTGTTGTGTCAGCTTTTTGTGTATGATTGTGATGTGTGTGCTGTGTTAGAGAGCTTGTGTGTGTGTGTGTGTGTGTGGCTGTTTGAGTTACGCACACGATGTGAGATGCGTTGACTGTGTGTGGTTGTGCTTGTCTAGTATGTCTCTTGGTGTGCGCAGTACGTAGTCTGTGAACGTTTTTCGTGTGTATTGTGAGCAGTTATGTGCCTTGAAGGGTGTGTGGTGTGTGTATTGCGACTACTGTGCTGCTCATTTCTGTGTTGCGTGTGTGTTCTGCGTTGTTCTCCTGTGTGAGGCTGTACGTGTGGTGTGTCTGTGCGTGGTTGTGTGTGTAGTGTGTGAAATGTGTGCCATTTGCCTTCTTTGTTGATTATGTGCGTTTTGCCTAAGGATTTGTGAGTTTTGTGTGTTTTGTGTGTGTGACTGTGATTTGTGTGTGGTTGTGTTTCAGTGGTTGAGTGTGTGTTGTTTGTCATGTATGTGATGTGAGATGTGTTGTCTGTGTGTGGTTGTGCTTGTTTAGCGTGCCTCGTTGCGTGTGCTGCACATACTCTCCCAAATGTGATTTTTGTGTTCTATGAGAAACATGTGCTTTGTTGTGTCTGGTGTGTGCCCTGTGACTGTTGTTTTGTTACTTTCCGCGTTTCTTGTGTGTGTGTGTGCGCATTGCGTGGCGGTGCCCGTGTGTGTATATGTGTGTGGGGTGTCTGTGTGCAGTGGTGTGTGGAGTGCTTGGTGTGTGAACTGCGTGCGTTTATTTTTTGGTTGTGAGTTTGGGGTGTGGTTTTGCATGTGTTGTGCGTGTTTTGCGAGTGTGATTGTGATACGTGTTTGAAAGTTTGTGTGTGTGATTGGTTGTTATGTGTGTGAGGTGAGATGTGTTATCTGTATGTGGTTTTGCTTGTGTAGTGTGCCTCATTTTGTGTGTGTGGTGTGTACATGGTTAAATGTGGTTTGTGAGGGTTGGGAGCCCTTATGTCCTGTGATGTTTGTGGGGTATGTTGTTTCATACGTTGTGCTGTTTGCGTGTTGAGTTGGGTGTGTTCTCCATATCTTTGTGTTTGTGGGTGTTTACTTGTGTTTGCTGTGGTTATTCCTTGAGTGTGTGTTGTGTGTGGCTTTATGTGTGGTAGGTAGTGGTTACGTCGGTCTGTGTGCCCTGACGTTAATGCAGGGTGTTGTGTGTGCTTTGAGTTGTGATGTTTAATTTGTGTGTGATGCTTGTGTGTGTCGCACGACGTATTTTTCTGCGATTTGTGTATTATTTTGTGTGTTGTGGTGATGTACTGATGTGTTTGTTTTAATGTGTGTGTCGTGTGTGCTATGTTTGTGTCGTGCATCCTTTTTGTGATGTTTTGTGTTTGTTGAGTTTTGTGTCATGTGTGAAGTACATTGTCTTTTGTGCATACGGTAGGGCGTGTTCTGTGGTGTTGGTTGTGTGATCGTGTGTGTATTCTGTGTTGTGTTACATGTTTGCGTGCTGTGTTATTGTGTGTCCTTAGCTGTGAAGTCTGTGATGTGCTGGTTTAATGTGCGTGGCGGTGTTTGTGTGGTTGTGTGTGTGTTTCCTGTGTGTTTCGTTCTTTCTGTGTTGTGACTGTTGTGTATGTGATGTGTGCAGTTTGGGTACTTTGTTGTCTGTAGTGTGTGTTCTGTGTGTCTTTGTGGAGTGCTGTGTGACTGGTGCGGTTGTGGGTGGTTCTGTGTTGGGTGTTGTGCGCTTGGAGTGTGTCTTTGTGTGTTGTATGTTTGGCGTCTTTTGTGTAGC